>NC_068352.1:34130020-34250020 GCF_014633365.1 Diospyros lotus
TGCACTGAAGGCAACACAATAGTCCTTGACTAAATCTGGTCGTTCATTGCAACACTAAGTTGAGCGAAAGACCTATTTAAGCAATGAACTGGGGTACAACCTAATATATTTATTTGACTCTCCCATAAGGATGTCCAAAATTATGTCACAATGTCAGAATAAAAAAAAATGACGCAATCATGGCAAGACTAAAAGGGGATTTAGAGCCTATCCGAGTAAATACAATGTTAACAGAACAACCACAATATATAGAGACGTTGCTAATGGATTCTACTTCCTTTTTTCCATATCTAATAAGTCCTAGTAAATCTTTTCTTCCTTCCTTGCTATTTCCTTTAGCTAAAGGTGATTTCGGATGTCCCAGGACATGCAATAACATATTTAAATTTGCTCGGACATGAAAGCCTAAGAAAATGAAGGATCCACAACTGATGGTCCCAAGATCTTTGTTATCAAGATCCAATAATGATGGTTCCTTGTCCAGTAGATCAGTTATTAATTTAAAGGAGTTGGCGAGTTGCAGCCATCAGTCAGCATCTTTCTCTAAATTACAGTTTCATATGGCTAGCACATAACCTTGTAGATTTACTTATGTCTATTCACAAGGGCAGAACTTACTTGTAAAGATACCATTTGCTTCTGCCACATCTCCTCCATGGATCGCATTTTTGCCTCATATTCTGACCATCGCTTCTCATATTGCTGCAGTTTCTCCCTCAATGCTGCATTCTCTTGCTCCTTTAACCCCAGGGTAGCTTCTGCCTTTAAAACACGCCTCTGAAGCTCTTCTAGAACTGAAGGAAGAAAGGTTTCTTGCAATATCTCCTGATAAATTTCCAAAGAACCAAAAAGCACAGAAACATTACTTAATTCTCTCTATTCCTGAGTTAGTTACACTAACTTAGATATTCATGCATTAAAAGCACCCTTACAAGCAGTAGTATATGGAACTGTACTCCAACACCTATAACGATGTTCCCTACATCACTGCACACCCACACTGAGAGAGAGAGAGAGAGGGGGGGGGGGGGGGGGGTGCAATTGACAAAAATAAGCCCCCCTAGCAGAAAGTTAGGAAGCCCCTCTTTCCCTCTTGCAGGATTATTTCAGCAAATAAGCTTGCCCACCCCTCTGCCTTTGTTCGGGAGGTAGCAGCAATAGTAACAATAGAAACAACACAATGGCACCCCCCTAACCCCCACTACACTCACAACTCAAAACATGACTCATTTTCAGCTCAATGTCTGTATTAAAAAATAACTAATCAGCACTATTATTTAACCAAGACTAAAAACAGTAACTAGCTATAAGTCTGAACGACCAATTAGATTCCCTTTGATTTTGGATGCGAACGTCAATGGAATATCTAACATTTTAGTCATTCAACCTACGGCATTACCTTGATAAACAAAAGAAAACTCTGTTTCATCCTATTTTCGGTCTTTATGGTCATTATATAGAGATGATTAGCAAGCTAGAATCCATGCAGCAGACCCCACCAAGTGGGATTAAGGATTGTGTGCTGCTGCTATTGTCTATCCTATATTCAAACTCTATTAGTTGTAAATTCATGCTTTGGCTTTTCAGGTTGTGATTCTCATAGATCTTAACCCAATTGAATGTTTCCTAGTATAAGAAAGCTGCAAGAGTTTATTATACATATTTTGTCTTTGGGGCAACCACCATGTGTGAGGGAGGAAGTTGGAACCAAATACTATAATGCAACTGTTTGTATAACAGGAATGATGCAACTCCAAGAAAAAGAGAAAGATCCTTGTCAATGATAGATATATCACAGTAGATTACCTTAACTTCTGCACTTTTCCTCCCTGGCTTTTGCCTTGTGTTATCAGGAATTGATTTCTTCAATCTCTTCTGGTAATTAAAATGGCTTCGAGCTAACCACCCTCGAATTACTGCAGGAAAAAAAACATTAGTAGAGGAAGGCAATTTAATAGCAAGGCACTTGTCCAATGAATAGCATAAATTACCAGATTGTAAATGGATGATTGCAGAGAGCTGCTCTTCAAGTGTTCTGCGAGCAGTTTGCTCCTTCAACTTTATTAATAATCCATACTCTGTTCTATGATTTTCACCACGTACAACTGTAAGATGATAGTAACTTCTATTACATATGTAAAACCCATGCCATATTAAAAATGAAAGAAGGCGGGATTCTTATTCAAATAACTCAAGAAATCATTGAACAGTGCAGTCTCTAATCCAAGATCGTTCTTATATCTTCATAGCCTAAATATGTTTCCAGACAACAGTTTTATGTGCTCCTCAATAGATGTCATCTGTTCTATTTGCTCAGAATGGAACATAGGTATAAGGATATTGATAAGTCACCAAATGTCCCAAAAGTTTAACCATTTGACACAGACAACATGAAAATAATTAGTCTACTGATAGGGCCCCTGTTTGTCACACATACCAGCGACGTAAAATGAAAGGAGACGCAGGGGCAGTTCAGGAAAAAGACAAAAGAGCAGAAGAATCACGTGCGGTTGGGGGAGAATAACAAACTCATGTGGCTGCAATAGACTAGGGAATACATATAAAAGGCAGAGAAAAGGAGAGAGATGTAGCTAGAGAACTCGGAAGAAGTTTTGGAAGAGAAGGGCCCTCTCGAATAGGCAATTATCTGTTTTTTTTTTTTTTTTTTTCCATCTGTTCGTTCATATCCTTGTAATTGGAGAATTTCTATCATTTTGTTATTGAGATTCTATTGTTTTGATATTAGAGCACTAATCCATGGGAGTGACCATCTCTAAGAGAGTGGGAGAACTGGAGGGAAAGATTGGAAAGTTACCATCAACAGATGGAGGGGCAAATGGAGAGACTGCAGGTGGGACTGGAATCAATGAAAACTGAATTTCAGAGGGTGCAAAATATAGAGAAGAACATGGCGGTGATGTTGGATTCAATTTATTGATGGCGAAATGGGAGGGGCAGGAAAAAGAGAGGAAGGGAAAGCGCGGTAGGGAAAACAAACCTCCAAATTCCTCCTTATCAACTGAGTTGATGCCGGATACAAGAGGGAAAAGTGGAGAAGTAGGCAGTGGAATTGATGAAATCTGGAGACAGGAAACACATTGTAGGCGGTTGGAGATGTCAATTTTCGAGGGTGATGATCCGGATGGATGGGCTTTCAAGGCTGAGTGTTACTTTGCTATAAACCAACTGATGGAGACTGAGAAATTGGAGTCCACAATTCTGTGTTTTGAAGGAGGAGCCCTTTCGTGGTTCCAGTGGGAGCAAAGGAGACGAAGGGTGAGAAGTTGGGAGGAACTAAAGGGGCTGTTGAGGAATTGGTTCCGGTCTATGCAAGAAGGCTCCGTAGAGGAGAAATTTCTAGCTCTTCGACAATGGGGATCCGTCAAGGACTACCGACTTTGCTTTGAGACGTTAGCATCGCCGATTGAAGATATGCCCAAAGCTATATTGGAGGGGCATATCATTAATGGGCTCAAACCGGAGATACGGGCTGAAATCATAGTGTTAAGGCCTACTAGACTGGAGAATATCATGGATATGGCCCAGAGGAATGAGGACAAGAATCAAGTGCTCCAAGGAAACCATTTGGGTTACAGCCCAAATAAGGTGAAGACACTGTTGAAAATGCCTCAGCAACTGTTATAATGTTGAAGCAGAATTGAAGATAATCTGGAAATCTATCTTACAGCTGGCTTTAGGAGAGGAAAAATAGGAGCAGAAGTAGCTAACTTAGTTGATAAAAGAGTTAGTTATAGTCCTAAGTTTAAGGCTTCTGTTATGATTTTTTTTTTTTTGTTTAGCTGTAGTTAAAGTTCTTCAGTTAATTAGTTCCTATATTTTAGGATATTATGGATGAATTATGTAGCAATTCAGTTAAGGTTTGATGTATTTAAACAATCCTAGAGACTC
Source organism: Diospyros lotus (assembly GCF_014633365.1). Lineage (NCBI taxonomy): Eukaryota > Viridiplantae > Streptophyta > Magnoliopsida > Ericales > Ebenaceae > Diospyros > Diospyros lotus. Next base: position 34,133,930 of record NC_068352.1, read on the forward strand.
AATAAAATTGTATCTGTGATTTGCCTCCATTTTGTGAATTCCCTTTGCTGTGTTATACTTCTGTTTTCTTAGTTATCACCAACAGACACCCTCAGCCCCAACCCCTAATATGTAGAGATTTCCATTATCTCCACCTTCGAATCCTCCCAAAACTACAACAGTTAGCCAAACCAACCATTCTGATCACTAGCCACCGGAAAATTGAGCACCCCACCCTTCAAATGATTGAGTGAAAGTGAGCTACAAGCAAAGCATGCAAAGGGATTATGTTTTCGTTGCAATGAGAAGTATTCTATTGGGCATAAATGTAGGAACAAGGAGTTACAAGTGATGGTTATATATGAGGAAGAAAGGGAAGAAGAAGAAGAAGAAGAAAAAATAGAGCGAGCCGAGGCAATCGAGAATTCTGAGGAATTGGAAGACACAGTTAAAGTTGGAGAAATGGTAGAGTTATCATTGAATTCAGTAGTGGGGTTAACACCTCCCCATACGATGAAGGTTAAGGGGAAAATAGAAGGCCAGGAAGTGGTGGTCTTAATCGATAGTGGAGCTTTCCATAACTTCATAGCCTCATAGCTGTTGATCTAGTGCAAAAATTGGGACTTTTACAGACACAAACTTGAGGCTACAGTGTGATCATGGGCTCGGGCATGGCGATACAAGGGGCTGGAGTTTGTAAGGGGGTGACCTTATCGTTGCAAAATGTGGAGATAGTCGAGGACTTCCTGCCATTAGAACTAGGAAGCTCTAATGTTATTCTGGGATGAAATGGTGAGCCACACTTGGGGAAACACAGGTGGATTGGGGCTCGTTAATTATGAAGTTTAGAGTAGGGGACACGACTATCACATTGCATGGGGATCCCAGCCTTAGCAAAACATTAGTAATTTTGAAGTCAATGATGAAGGCATTCCGCGAAAATTGAGAGGGAGTGCTTCTAGAATTGGGAAGTTTGATGGCTAAAGTAAAAGAGGCGAGGGTGGAAGTCCCTGACAGTCTGCAAAAGGTGTTAACGGAATTTAAGGAAGTCTTTGAGGAGCTGTGTGGACTTCTCCCACACTAGAGGTGGGATCACACTATTGCACTGCAACCCGAGAGTTATCCGATAAGCGTGAGACCTTACTGCTATCCTCACCTCCAGAAAAATGAAATTGAAAAGCTAGTTTGGGAGATGTTGGCAACAGGGATCATTAGGCCGAGCATTAGCCCATTTTCCAGTCTCGTGTTGCTGGTCAAGAAGAAGGATGGTGGGTGGAGATTTTGTGTGGACTACAAAGCTTTAAACAAGGTAACTACCCTGATAAATTCTCAATCCCAGTCATTGAAGAACTCTTAGATGAACTAAATGGGCTTGCGGTTTTTTCTAAGTTAGATTTGAAATCGAGTTATCATCAAATATGTATCGCACCAGATGATATTCTGAAAACCACTTTTCGCACCAGATGAATTTATGGTGATACCTTTTGGATTTAACCAATGCACCCGCCACATTTCAATCTTTGATGAATGAGATTTTTAATGAGCACTTGAGACAACTTGTCCTGGTATTTTTTTATGACATTTTGATCTATAGTAAGAGTGTGGCAAAACACAAGGAGCATTTGAGATGCGTATTACGGATCCTAATAGCTCATTAGTTGTATGCAAATGCAAAGAAATGCCAATTTGGGCAGAGGGAGATCGAGTATCTGGGACATGTTATTTCACAAGAAAGTGTGGTTATAGATAGTGCTAAAATAAAGGTTGTCATGGAGTGTCCCAACCCTCAATCTCTACGCGAACTCCGAGGCTTTTTAGTCCTTACGAGGTATTACTGAAGGTTTGTGAGGAACTATGGCAAATTGGCTTAGCCGTTGACAGAGTGTGTCCGAAAAGATAACTTCTATAGGATGAGCTATCAAAGCAAGCATGTCAGTCGCTAAAAAAGGTTATGATAGATTTGCTGGTGTTAGCCTTACCTGACTTCTCCAAAGAGTTCATTGTGGAGACAAATGCTTTGGGGTATGGGTTAGGGGCAGTTTTGATGCAAGAGTAGTGACACTTGCTTTCTTTAGTCACACCCTAAATCCAATTGGTCAGAATAAATCAGTGTATGAGAGAGAGTTGATGGTGATGGTATTTGCAATGAAGAAGTGGAGACATTATCTGTTGGGGGGAAAATTCATTATTCGAACTAATCAGCAAAGCCTTAAGTTTTTGGTGGGGCAGAGGTTGGTCAGCTCGGAATGTCAAAAATGGGTGGTGAAGCTGATGGGGTACGATTTTGAGATTCAATATCGCCCAAGTTTGGAGAACCGTGTAGCTGATGCATCCTCACGCCTCCACTCCCATGTCACGCTGATGACACTCATCATTCCTCGAGTCTTATAGTTGGATCATTTGAAAAAGGAGATAGAGGAAAATAGTAAACTCCGACAAATCATTAAAGAGGTACAATCTAATCCTTCTAGCAAACCAGATTTTGCGTGGGTGGATGGTCATTTATTGTTCAAAGGGAAGTTGTATCTTCCTAAAGGCTCCACTTTAACTTCCCTGATGCTAAAGGAGGGTCATAATGGGCAAATTGGGGGCCATTCTGGCTTCCTCAAGACATAAACGAATCCCTGCCAATGTACGTGGGTTGGGATGAAACGAGACATTCGTCGGTATGTTCGCCATTGTTCAGTGTGCCAATAGAATAAATATGTGGCACTCTCTCCCAGTAGTTTGCTGCAGCCACTCCCTATTCCTCGACAAATTTGGGAGGATGTGTTGATGGATTTCATCAAGGGGCTGCCAAAATCAGCGGGAATGGATTTGATTTTGGTGGTTGTGGATCGACTAAGCAAGTATGGACATTTTATTGCTTTGAAACATCCATTTTTAGTAGCCAGTATAGCAGGGGTCTTTGTGAAAGAAATTATCTGGTTACATGGTATTCCAAACTCTATCGTTTCCGATAGAGAGAAAATCTTTGCCAGCCATTTCTGGGAAGAACTTTTCTGGTTGCAAAGCACTAAGTTGAGTAGAAGCACCTCCTATCACGCTTAGTCCGACTCCCAAACGAAGGTCCTCAACAAAACATTGGAGACATACCCTAGATGTTTCTCTTTCTCCAAACCAAAAGTCGTGGTACAGTTGGCTTCCCTGGGCTAAATACTGGTATAATACTTCTTACCATGTCTCCTCTAAATTAACTCCGTTTCAAATAGTTTATGGGTGTAAACCTCCCCCGTTGTTGAGATTTGAGAAGGGAACAACAGCTGTCTCGATGTTGGAACAATAGTTGTTAGAACATGATTTGATTTTGGAGAAGTTGAAAGCCCAGTTGTTGCGGGCGCAGGTGGAAATGAAAGATATAGCAGATAAAAGGAGGCGAGACATCCATTTTGAGGTTGGCGAATTGGTTTATGTGAAAATACGCCCCTATAGGCAGAAGACATTGGCTTCTAGGCCAAATGGAAAACAGTCACCAAAGTTTTACAGACCCTTTGCATTGGAGAAAAAGATTGGGAAGGTAGCGTACAAGCTGTCTCTACCACCCTCTTATGCAATTCATCCCGTATTTCACATCTCCCAGCTCCAAAAGGCTGAAGGAACAGTGCATGAGGCTACCACAATCCTTGACCAACTAACTGCAGAGCTGGAGATGAAGGTAGAACCAGAATTCCTACTGGGGGTAAGGCCAAACACGGGAAAAAACTTGAGGGCGCTTGATGTTCTTATTCAATGGAAAGGGTTGCCACCCCTGGAGGTCACTTGGGAGCCATACAATTAGATACTACATCAATTTCCTGAGTTTCACCTTGAGGACAAGGTGAATCTCGTGGGCAGGAGTAATGATAGGGCCCCTGTTCGTCACACATAGCAGCGACGTAAAATGAAAGAAGAAGCAGGAGCAATTAAGGAAAAGGACAAAAGGGCAAAAGAGTCACATTCGGTTGGGGGAGAATAACAAACTCACGTGGCTGCAACAAACTAGGGAATACATATAAAAGGCAGAGAAAAGGAGAGAGAGGTAGCTAGAGAATTCGGAAGAAGCTTTGGGAGAGAAGGGCCCTCTCGAATAGGCCATTATCTGTTTTTTTTTTTCTTTTGTTCGTTCATATCCTTGTAATTAGAGAATTTCTATGGTTTTGTTCTTGAGATCCGATCATCTAGAAAGCCAGTAAACTATCTCTTCCATATGAATCAAATAAATAAATCGCATATGCCTTACATGATTGCAGTGTTATTACTCCTTTCTTGAGTTCATGGAAGTGGCGACGAGCCTGATGACCACGAAATCGTTTCTGGACCTGTAGTGTGCCTTGCAGCACTTGTTTTCTTGTATCTTCTAATGCAGCTATCTATTAAGCACCATAATACGACATCAAAGAAAACACATTTCAGGGAAACAGATTTGATTAGATGAACTGCATTTTGATTACATCGAAGTTCAGCAGGTTTAGATACTTCTTAGGTCACTCCTCCCTACAAACACTGAGTGCAAAAATCTCCGTATCAAACTTTATGCAGGAATCTCTTTCATTCCTTTTTTTCTCTTGAAAACTTCAAGGTTTTTCATGACAATAGAAAACTCACAGGTGATCTCAAATAAGTAGGTTCTGTCCCAGTGATTTTCATAATTTGAGTGATTTTCCTGCTATTTATCATGCTGCCAATGTCTAATGCAAAATTGACCAATGTCATGACAAAATTGGACTCTCTTATAGTTTTCTGGTGCAAAGAATTCAATTTCTGATCAGCAATTTTTCCAGAGTCCCCCAAATTTCTTTACCCTTTTCAGGTTAAAGCGAAAGTAGTGGATTACCAACCAGCAAGGAGCATATTCTTGGGGTAATTATCAGCAAAACTATCATCTCACTAAACTCTCAAGGACAAAAACAACTTTAAGTTCCTCTAAATGGAATTTGAACTCACCTGCCCTGTTCTAAAATATAATTTTGTATAACCAACTTGGTACATATCAGGAAGAACATCAAATTGTTGCAGAATGGCAACTGATATGCTTAGTGGATCTTGACATGCATTATCCTCCGCAAGAAGGAATCCATACCTGAATTCATACATATGTTTTCAAAGTTCCTCAGAGTAAAGAAGAAAAAATCATTAAATGACTAAAGCAGAGTCTCATACTCCACCTTCTAGCAAAATCTTGATGTGTCACTCGTGTAGGATAGCCAGATCGTGAGATCCGGACAACCTCCAGAACCCCACAACACCTAAGTTGCTCCAAGACCAGATCCTTCTCAAAAATACCAGGAAGGTGCTTACTATTTGGTTTTATGCAACGAATAAAATGTGGCATGGATGTCTCTAGCTGCTGTATTAATTTGAATAGTTGACCCTATAATCACAGCAGAAAGTCAAATTTCCACAACAAAAATGGTTAAATAAGCATGTCATATCAAAACAAAAGACAAAAATGCAAGATATCAATATATCAGTTACTTTATTATTAAATTATAATATGTTCATGTTACAAGAATGAGTAGAGAAACAAAAAGGGCATCACCATTAAACAGAAAGAACCAATTGCAATAACACTTTCACCAAAAGACTTCTGTGCCAACAAGAGTATTTGAAAATAAGCACTAGTATTAGATCTCATAATCTTCACTTATTTTTTCAAATATAGGTGGGATCATTTCAGAGATTCTTTTTATTCCCTAAAAAGAAAAGTACAGATGCAACAGTAAACACATATTGAGATAGCGTTTCCAAAACCTATATTGTCCAATGAAGTTCCCATACAACCCCCATTCAATAAACATTTTCAAGTGTCTAATTTATCAAAATTTAGAATCATAAAAAAATGAAAACACAAAAAGAATCCATGCTCAAAACTTCTAATCATATTGATCACTAGAAAATATCAAAATTAAGATAAAAATGATAAGAAAAAAGACAGCTATTTTATAAGTATGTTGAGAGCATGATAGACAATTATGTTCAAAGATTCTTTCTATTCCCTGGAACAAAAAAGTATAGACACAATAGCAAACACATATTTGTTCCAAAAACCAGTGTCAAAAGAAGTTCCACTAAAACCCCATTAAATAAACATTTTGAAGTGACTGAGATATCAAATTGTGCAATGATAAAAAATGGAAACAACACAAATGTTCAAAACTTCTAATCACATTCATTTCTGAGAAGTATAATAATTAAGATAAAAATGATAATATTAGGTATATTTGAATGCATGATAGACAGTGTTACTGCCCTTTCCAACACTCCACTCATGCACCACACATGGTTTCACATGACAAACAAAATAAAGGTGCGTCAGCATGCACAAAGAAAAAGTGCATGGAAAACTTGAATACTGGGAACACACACATAGAATGATACTGAACCCAGGATCTCCTAAAACTAAAAGGTCTGATACCATCTTAATGTCACTTGTTCCCAAAACGTAACATGTTATAAAGGCAGAAAATAATGATTTATCAAGCATTCCAACAAAAGTAAAATAGAAAAGAAACAATGCCACAAAGTTCTTAGAAGAGAGTGAGTTGAAAAAAGTTATGACATGCATTCTTGTAAAGTCATAGTCAAAGCATATAATGGCCACAAATATTTCCAACACAAAAAGAAATGCCAATTGCATGTTTACCTTGAACTTTGTGGCAACGCTTTGCCTCTGAGGATCTAACACACCAATTTGGGGTGAAGAGATAGAAGGTTTAAAAAATTGGTTATGGATACTGGAGGCAAACAACTGGGGAAGCCTGTGATGGCATGATGAAAGGAGTTGGATGGCATCTGAGTGCAATGAATCTTTATTTTTCTCCAAGAAGCCACTTGCATCATACAACACCTGAACAATAATAGGCAAAAAAAAAAGTTCTGAAATTATAAGTACTGATATCCATAGAAGTCCAAAATCCAGAATTATCTAAGTATGATGTTTGCTCATTTATTGCCATAACAACTCCACCAAGGTAAGAAATTTTAAATGTTTCTCCAAGAAATTCTGAAGTGCAAACGTATTGCTTAATAAAGGCAGGACAATCTTTTTTTTTTTTTTTTTTCTTTTGGCTCCAAAGAACAGAAAGATAAATTTTCCTTGGAAGGGGAAAATGTACTTTTGTTATTTAACTCTTATCCAACTTTAGATAAATTTTCCTTAAAAGGGGAAAATGTACTTCTGTTATTTTAACTCTTATCCAACTTGTGCAGACATGACACTATGAAAAACGTTGTTGTAGTGTAGCTCAGAATGCCACCTTTAATTTGTATTCCAATTTACAGAAAAAAAAAATTATATTCCAAATTTTGTGATTGAAGGTAATCTTGTTGACCCTGTTAAATTAGCCAATATCTCAAAAGCTTAAGATATATGACCAGGCTGTTTGGATGATCTATGTTGCATGGACTCCTGAAAATTGGTGAAATACCTGTGTCCCAGCATTTGAAACTTGAGATAGGATATAGTATATGGTCTTGATAAATACAGTAAAGAACAAGAGCTTTCTGCCAAGCTATATATAAAACTTTTATTTTATGCCAAAAAAAACAAATTAAAACTGTAAGCTTCTCTACAAACCCCATTTTGTTAAATATAAAAAACACTTAGAAATACATAAATCCAACACGTATAGACAAATACACCCCTGACCTTCTAATAGAGTCCCTTTAACATAGGGAGTGAGTCATGAAAATTCATGAATAAATTTCTAAATTGCTCAAAAAAATTGCTTGAACCAAGATAATTAAGATTAAAAAAGAACCAAAGAAAAGGACATTTTGAATTTGAGACAAGTGCAGAAATTTTTTTCCTGTGTTTCGTGACATTGCGGACATAAATGTATGCTATTAATGAAATCGTCTCAAGTTGCTAATTAATAGTAGTTAACCATTAATTTCATCTTTAGTTTTCTAGAAAACAGTGAGCATTATAAGGAGCTAAATGAGTTACTAATTTGAGGTTTGAATTTCTGATTGGTTCCAATTAAAGTTGTTGAACAACTTACTTCTCCGGCGTAATGGTGAATACTAAAAGCTCCACCTCTTTCTCCTTTAAAGCAAGGATTACTGTTCAAGTGTTGCTTGAGCTTACTGGCAAAGGTCAAATCAGTGGCCTTGGGGAAATTCGATTCCTCATCCAACAAAGAAATTAACCCAATAGGTTTCTGCAAAATGAAAGTGTTGAAGCCATTAAGACTTCCACCCCACATGAAAGAAGTATTCTAAATATAAAACCCTACACTTAGGTTTCATATATACAACATATAATCAAAGATGGGAAACCTAAGTGTATAGCTTCAATTAAAAAGTTCAATCTGTTATTTTCTTTGCAACTTTCCTTTATTAGAAACAACATTACAAGAAGTTAATGGCTCGAATTATGCAAGAAAGCTTCATCAGGAAGCAATCATACTCTATAGCATCATATAAATATGAATCCTCCAATGGCCTGCTTATCAAAAGGAAAAAAGAAAATGAAAAGAAAAATCATGATGCTCCAAAAATAAGTCAGGAAGGACTCTACTAATATCAAACATATGACATGATTGAGGTTCTGTTTCTCTGTCCCAGGATAAAATTTATCAGGTGAACAGGACTTAAAACACCAGAAATACCTTCTCAAAGAGTTCCAAACACTCTTGGTTATCTTCAAAGTCCACTTTCGTCCAATCAATGCCATCCATTTCATACTCCTAAAGACAAAATAAACAAGTCGGAAAATTAACATTCTCAGACATTTAGTTTGCTAAAGGATCTTCATGGAGGTCAATTAAAAATATGATGTCCTCAAAAATGCCATGCAAGAACAGAAACAACTTCAACAAAACACAAAATTCCACATGAAAGTGTCAGCAATTGCAGTTCTCTGAGTGCATGAGTCATGACAATCAAATTCATAAATGAAATTATTTTCACTTGGGAACCAACTTTGAGTGGAAAAGAAACCAATAGGAAGAAACTCTTGGTATTTTCCCCTAAAGCAACAAATAGAAAGAAAAGCTCACCTCCTGCTCAAGTTTAAACATATGCCGATTGAAATGTTGCTGCAGTCTCTCATTTGCATAATTAATGCAAAATTGCTCAAAACTATTTTTCTGAAAATTAGCAGATAAAATCATCACTCTCTACAATTATATTGTATCAAAAACATCAATAAATAGACAAATATAACTTATAAACCTTAAATGACTCAAAGCCATAGATGTCTAGTATAGTTATTGATCTCCCACCATGCTGTTTCCCCTTTGCAAGCAACTTATTAATTTCTTGAACTAGCCAGTCGAACAAGCTTGAGTAGATGAATTTTGCTAAAGCATCTCGTGCATCAATTGCCTAAGAAAAAGAGATTTAAAGGATCCATGTTATAAGCCTGTTGTATGCAGTATTATTTGTGTGTGCATAATGCACTTGCATAGAGTATTTAGCAACATTAAAAAAGTATTTGGAAAGGGGGTGGGTTGGGAGGCAGATATCTGACCTGCTGCAACGTCAACTTTTTGGCAACACTATCCTTCCCAGCTCGGATTCTATGGGTAGACAAAGCTAACATGAGGTCCTGGGTACTGCAACCCATCAATCTAGCAGCAGTGGTCACAGCTGCCAAAAGAAAGAGGAAGAAATATGCTTAAGTACTTCCGGATGAAGATGCAGATATATTTCTTTTTTGAATTTATCCTCAAGTTATTAATAAAATTTGGCTTTGTGACTGAAAAGTCATGAATTTGAGTTGTGAAAATAGCCTCTGCAAAGAAAAGGTAAGGCTGCATACAAAAACAATCCTCTCCTGATCCTCACTAAGCAGGAAGCCCATGGCCTGAAGATGCCCTTTATTTGATTGGGTACTTTAAACAACAACGTATCAACCTTTATCCAACAAAGTGGGGTACTTACTTAAAATCAAAAGAATGACATGATTGGGTACTTTCTTAAAACCAGAGGAAGCCATCTGTTATCAAGGGGCTGACTAAATAACGGTTTAAAGCAATTGGGAAAAAAAAAAAAAAAATTGTGCATAGGGGCTTTTTTTGAGTCATCCGTGGATCAGAAGAACTACAGAGAAGTGCTGGGATTATGGTATTACTTATAGTCTTTAGATCCCAAATAACTTTCAATATAACAAAAAGGGATGCAGATCTTACTTCGGTTTGGCCAACAAAACCACCAGAAATTAGCAAATACTGTCAACATGTGTCAAACATATAATTTAGGTTACTTTGTTGCATGATTAAAATAGTTTGGTCGTGTAAGAAGAAGCCCAATAGAGGTTCCTGTGAGGAGAGTTGATGGCATGGAACAAGTAGTTAGCAAAAGCAGTAAAGGAACACCAAAAAATAAACTTGGTGGGAGACGCTTAGGTTTGATATTTAGCGTGTGGGCCTTCTTGAAGAGAAGGCAATGGATAGAAATGAATGGAAATTTAGAATTCACGTAGCCAACCGCACGAGTGGGATAAAGGCTTCATATCTTGCTGCATGAATATTTGGTTTCTTAGAGAACTACTGCTTCACCTGGTAATTCATTCAAATTGAATGTATAAGAAGTTCTACCTGACCTGGGCCATAGGCCAGCTGGCGGTAATGCTCTCGTTTGCATTGGCTTGACACAAACCGTATTAATATTATGTTATTCTCAAATTTAAGTAGTGTGTGAAGCTAAAGTTTTGAGAACAAGGTCAAATATATGCCTTAAAAATAAGACAGTTGAATTTGGAGCATCTGACAATTTTAATCTCATCCACCATTTAGTGGCCAACAGACTATTCACCCATATCAGCATGTATCTCTTATATTGCAGATAAGTATTCAATGTCCTCACCCAATGACAAGATAAAGAAACTCGAGATTGTAAAAGCCAGCAATGGAAATAACAGCACCACATAAAGGACAACAATCTGAACAGTAACAGTTCAAGAAAGAAATAAACTAACCTTCATCAGCCACTACCTCAACATGATTCTCATTGTCAATTACTTGATATGTTATGTTTCCCAACCATAACACTGCAGAGAGCATTTCAAAGGCATGCTCTTGGTCTTCTTTGCAAATTCGAACAGTATCCAAGGCATCCTGCAAAAATAGAAGTAGAGAACATAAATATAAATCTCATTAACTATATTGAACAAATAACCATGAAAAAGATTCAGTTTAGGGAAGTCTTAAATTTTAATTTACCATAAGCCTACGAAATTTCTGTGCATCATCAACATCAGCAATTGCTGAGCAACCACTCTGACCTAGATAAGTGAACTCGCTTGCTGGTCTCAGATTCAGTCTATCTGAAAAGTACACATGATGCCAAGTCAGAGAATAAGTTCTACTAGCTCATAAATTGTAACTATGTCAAAAACAAAGAGAACTCCATCCTGTATCTGAACAGAAAGGATCACAAATATCAAGGTTGCAGCCAGCTTCCATATATAGCAATAGAATGGCAATGGCATAAGAATGCCAAACCTAGGATCTCAGAAAACAATAAAACATTCCATAATTTGTATGAGCAAGACTAGGCCCCAAGGGACCACCCATCAGGTCTGGCTGCATCCCCCAAAAAATATACTCAAGTTTGAGTCCCATTCAGTCACCTGTCAAAAGAATATGTTTATAGATACCACGCCTATATTCCTTCACAACATGGTATCAGAGACCCAGCACCGGTCTAAGATTCCATCACTCTAACACCCATTGTTGAAATAAATTAATCCAACTTCAATAAATGGAAAAATGACAGGATGCAAATAAAACCTTTTAGGCCAGGTGAAGCACCAGCACACAGTTGATAAAAGATATGGTACGACCTTTCTCCATCAGCAAGCTGTACCACTCTTGACTGCACAAATAAGGCAGCACAATCTTTTAAAACGAGGTTGTTAATTAATATAACCCTGAAGGAAAACAAGAGTTTAAAGTAAAAACAACGAACCTTTTCAAGGAGAACTATTATTGATTGTTATAATTGATGGTCAACATCACATACAATCAAAAAGGAAGTCATATTAGTAGACACAATGGGAAAGCATTACAAGAAAATAGTTTTGCAACTTTCTCTTTAGCCACAGTGTCACAGAAACATGCTTACAGGTCTGGATTTGAGCACCACATATTTTCCCTGTTGCACTAAAATGAACCTCAATCAACTTCCCCTGCACACATCAAGATAAGTGAGTTGATCAGTTAGTCAACTGAGTCTTGGATGATCTCAAAATAAGTATCAAAGGATAGGAAAGATGTGTAACACAGACTCACAAATCGACTAGAGTTGGCATTTCTGGATGTTTCTGCATTCCCAAATGCTTCTAATATACAATTTGTCTGGAGGATTTCACTTCCTATCCCACCGCTGCCCCCACCAAAAGCAGCCAAATATTGCATTGCAATTTTTGCTGTTTCCGTTTTCCCCGATCCACTTTCCCCACTATAAGACAGGAAAAATTATTCTTGGGGAATGACATCTAGTGTAAAACTTGTATAACTTAAATCTCATGATGCATGGAAACTGGGCCTTAAAGGGACAGCGGCAAAAGGTATGGGAAAAAGCATCACAAGATAGAGCTTGCCTTCCTTGACACATGTAAAGGTACAAACAAGTGTAGACAAGTATGCATGCACAGGAAATCCCAAGTATACATGCGTTGGTAATGCTTTAACTAACCTGATGATAATGGATTGATTTACTCCATCTGCGAAGTCCATGAGAAAATAAAGAGTCGATAGAAGAAAACAAATTATTTAGTTATTAAGTATTAATGGCTGAAAAGCACTGTCTTTTTTTGTTTTTCCTAAACATCCTCCAGGTACCATTTAACTCACCTCTCATCATTTCATTATAGGCAGTATCTGCTATAGCAAAAACATGAGGGTTGTCAAAAAGCTTCTCCCTATAAGCTGTGACAAAATCATTTCCATAACACTGAACATCTTTGAAGGGATTGATCGCTATTAAAACAGGCCCTGCTTTACCCTGCAGGAAACAAGCACAGGTGAAGGGAGCATACATGGGAAGCTCAGTTTGATTGGGGAGGGAATTAAGTTATATAATCATACATACATAAATGATATCATGAGAATATCTATACTGAAGATTATGAAGAACCGACGGCTCATTCAAATAACTAAGCTGTATGAGATCATCCACACCCTCTAGGATATCTGGATTTGCAGGTAAGAGCTCTCCAGTTGACACATTCACAAGCTGTAGTGATAACACAGTATAAGTTCCTTTACAGTCCATCTAAAATTAAGTGTTTTAGAACAATTAAGAGATTTAAGAAGCCATGTAGCACATATGAACTCACAGTTCCATCCGAAAGTAGAACAGTTGCTTTCTCCCTAAGAGTTGATTGTATCTGTCCCAATTCCAACTCCCCATTTGGAAGCCGACACCAAACACGAAGTTTCTGAAGCAAACCACTATTAGTGTAAGTGATTGACAACAAAATGAATTCAACCTCCCAGAAGACATGCAGTGTGAGCAGATAATATATTAAAAACTTACAAAGAAAACTATTGGGGCTTTTGTGCCCCGGGGGGGGGGGGGGGGGGGGGGTGTGCAAAAGGATTAAGGAAGAATAAAAGAAAGAAAGGAAACATAATCTTAGATTATTGTTTCGTGAGTTGACCATCTACCAAAGGTCCAGTCAAAACACAAGCAGGTAATATAATATACCTGATACCCAATTGAAATGTGAAGAAATTTAGGAAGAAAATTCAGTAGCAGAGTCTCTTGGGCGGGTTTAATTTTCAATGCCCAACAAAATAGCAAACGCAAAAAAGGCATAAAAAGAGTTATTCTTTACTTACAAAATCAAAAGTTCAAATTAAATTATATGCAAATTGAACTTCAAATATCCATAATTAGAAAGGGACTGAATTAAACTGAATTTGATTACCACACAGTCGGGAAGACTTTCAAAAGTAGGACAACAGTGCACCCAGAAAGATGAAGCAAGGACAGATTAAAACAGGCATTTTGTGAAAACAAGAATCCACCGATGGAAAGCTCAAGAACTTGCCAGTAACTTAAGATATTTCAACTAAGACCCGTAACGGATATTTTAAAGCACTACTAGACTAAAAACCCTACCAAAGAAGTTGAGCAAATAGAGAGACATAAGTGGATGTCAATAAAAGAAGAGAATGTGCTGGAGGCTTTTACCTTCTTTATAAAATAACCAATACTATCATCACACCCAGATTCCCGAAACCTTGGCAGAGAAACAGAAGGCTCAGCCGCCTCCGCCGCAGCAAGATTCGGAGCGCCTGTTTCCTCAAACCTCTCGTCATGTTCCTTTTCTTCAGACAGCATAACATATGGCGATTCACCGGGCAATTCTCTGTCCTTTTTGCCCCCAAAACTACCACGTCTAGGTCGTTTAACCTGACAACTTTTGCCAGATTGATTAGATGAATTCGTCGGAGAGGCCGTGGCGGTGTCAACCTCAAAGTTGGTCGGAAGCGACCGCCTGGCAGCAGGAAGGCGGGCCCTGGAAGTAGGCCGAGCCGGCAATGCAGGGGGCAAATCCCTCGGCTGGCCCTCCTCGTCCCTTCGTCGGAGAGAATCCAACATTTCCTCCAGCGAACTCCGGACTACGGACGACGGCGACATCGATAACATCATTCCAAATCCAAACCTGAACCGAAGAAATCAACCTAATTTCCACAATAAGTAATATCGTTGTCCAGTAGCGAACAATGCCGAAGGCGACATTGCCGGGAAACACGATTCGAAAACCCTAATTTAACCCCCGAAAAAATGAAGCCAAAAGCAACTGAGAGCTACGAAACAGGGTAGGGGAGAGGGCAATTGGAGAACTGAAAAGGCATGGAATAAGGAAGGTAAACCTAATTTTGCAAATTTAATTTTGCATTTGCAGGAGAAGATGTGAGGTTAAGTAGAGGAGTCGGTCCGGAGGATGTTGCAGGGAAGCAATCATTCATGTGTCGTTCGGAAAACACAGAGGAGGGAACTTTGAGCTGTCAAAACTAAACAGAGCATGTAGGTGTTGCGCCAAGTCCAAAATGAATTTCCTTCCTGTCGGAAACAAGACTAAATTTGGGAGAGACGGGCTGGCTTCCTCACTGTCAGCGCGAGGTACGAGACCCGACGACGGCGAAGACGGAGGAGGAGGGAAGGAACCTTCTCAGCTCACCTTGCCAGCCAACAACTGCCACGGCAAAAAGGTACAAGGGGGAAGGACAACAGGACGTGAAGAAGGAAGGATTTCATATCATTCAATATTATTCTATTCTATTCTATTCTTAGTGGCAGAAGCAAGAAACACAGAAATTATCCATCTCATCTCGTCTCGTTAAGAAGTAGCTGCTAATGCTATATTCTATTTGCGGCTGTTTCTGAAAGCCTGATATTATTTTGTAACTTACCGTTTTGAAATAAAATGGAATTTTTTTTTTTTGGGGGGGGGGGGGGAAGTAGCTGCTAATGCATTAACTTGCCACTTTTTTGGATGCTAAGTAAAGTATGTAATATCCTTCCTTCTATCACTGTTAATAATGAAAGTATTAATGATTTCGCTTCTCAATTGCTCAAAATACAAAATAGACTTTTCGGCCAAATTGTTAAACCATGTGCCCACGTAGCCGGTCAAATTCAAAGAGAAACCTCAACGGATGATGGTATACTCCCAACCATTTAGTACCGTCACATACTTACAGTTTTGAATGTGATAAAGGGGATTGCTTTTTTTTTTTTTTTTTTTGGAATAAGTGATGTTTTATAATTGTGTTTAGTTTTAATGATGGAAAATAACATTTGGTTTTAATTCTTAAGTCATGAGTCGAGTTTATGGTTTTCAATAAAAATAAATTTCATGTACCTTTGTGAAAATAAAAATCAGATAATCTATAATTTTTTATAAATAGAGATTTTTTTAAATAAATATTAAGATTTAAAATAATCTCTTAAAGTGTTTTTCAATACTAACTTTAAAATTGTTGGTCAAAATAAAGTTAAAATTGTTCTAAGCTAAAAGACCAATTATAACATATTTTTTAAAATATTTTCATTTTGAAAAATTATCTTCCAGTATTTCGATAGCTAATATTCATTTGTAATAAAATGATTTTTAATGCATTTTTCAAGAAATATAAAGTATGTATTTTGGAAGTGATAAAATTATTAAATCTCGAATTTATACTAAAACCAAAATTCTACTTTCATATTATTATGGATTTTGATTTTTTTGGATATTTTTATTGAATTCAAATGGGGTACTTTCTTATTTACATTTATATATTAAAATAAATGAAATGTAAGATATAAATAAAAGAAAATGTGAATATTGTAAATAAGTTATAATGTATACATGACATGGATTGTATCATCTAGATTGTATCATCAAGCTAATCAAAATTTTTCCCAAGCTGTCGACCGATGCTTATGCATCTGTTGACCGGCATAATGATTTTCTTTGAAATGACATCCATCTGTCGACCCGCCTACTCCCATCTGTTGACCGACAGAATGCAAATTTTGCATTTATCGACCGTTTTCTTCATTTGTCAATTGAATTTTGAATTTTTGCTCATCTGTTGACCGATGCCTTGCATCTGTCGACCTTTTGTGTCGCAGAAACCCCCAACGGTTAGTTTTTTCACTCACCCAAAGTGGCTTTTCTATTACCAACAGCAAGATTCGTGAATGGGCTCTCATAGCACTATAAATACAAGTCAAATTGATGATTCAAATCAACCAAGATAATTGATTTCAAACTTTCAAGTGTTCATTCTTTCAAGAGCTTAAGTATTTCATTTGTACTTTATTTTTCTCTCTAAAGGTTTTGATTATCGTTTGTATTATTTTATTCAAGTCTTATATTTATATTGAGAGATCTTGTAACTAAGAGTGCCTACTCTTAGATCTTCTCATTTTGTATTATTCTTGGTTTTCCTAGCTTATTGTACTAAAAAACTTGCTTATTAAAGTAAATGGTTGAAATACCTAGTTTGGTGCTAGAAGGCTTGCTTGTCTAAGTAAAAGGTTATAAATTCTTAACTTGTTACTAGAGGGCCTATCTAGAGAGATAAGAGATTTTTAGTGGATTGGTTGAAAAATTCTTAGTGAGGAGGTAAAATAGTAGATTAGGCTTGGTTTAAATCGAATAACTATATATCGTTGTGTATCTTCTTTGCTTGTGCTTTTCCTTTCATGTATTGCTCAAATCATTTCAATAATCCTTACTTGTATTAAAATCTTATTTTTCATCAAAAAGATTTTCAAGTTCAATCAATTTTTTAAAACAACCAAATTCACTCATTCTTGGATATTAGTGCCATTTCTATTCAAATCTAACAGTAAATAATAAGTTAGGGCATCTTGAACTTAGGAGGAAGGGGTTTATCCATAATTTCAAAAGCAAATGAAACCTTTCTCTTATGTTGCTCCTTTTCTATGGGTATCAGTATTTTTTTATTTCAGCACTTGCTTGATCATTTTCTCTATGTCAGTGATTTTATGACTACTAGAAATAGTTTGATTGTCCATTTCAGATTGATGCCTTAGTGGGACCACAATTGCTCTTTTGGCTATTTATTAGAATTTTTTCTTGCAAGGCTAAGTTATTCCAACTCTATTTCGAATGAATTAGGACTTTGCCTAATCTTTCTTATTACTCGAGGGACTCTCCCACATCTTTTAGTCTCAGCTTGCTTCCAAGAGAAGGCCTTACAAGGGACTATCTCACGTTTCTCTCTTGCACTGAAACTTCAGGGGAGGGCCCTATGGGAGACTTTCCCATAGGGTTTTTGCTAGTAACCCACATTCTGCATAATTCTAGAGCATGGGCAAAAAGGAAGTATTTGGGAGTGTACTATGAATGAGGGATGTTTTCTCTTGAAGAGCCTTGGTGTTCTTTTCATATTGCTCTTTCAATGCTTTATACTCATTGAGATGAATAGTTTGAGGAACTGTTATGGAGTCTCTAAGAGCCTTTGTTGGAGGGGTCTTTCGTGGGGTGCCTCCAGGAGCTTTTATCGGGGGACTCTCTTAGTGACTTGGAAGATTTGGATTGTCCTTGCTTTGTCTATTAGTTACTGGAGATCTCATGCAAACCATTATGGAAATCTTTGGCTTCTTGATTGATTTTTGACATATGGCGATAATTATTGTTGCTTGAATACAACAATAGAATTTAGATATTGAAAAATTGTCTTCAAACTGTCAAAACATCTACAAGAAAGAAAATCAATTGTATGACATTACACATTTTTCATACAAATTAATACTCTGATATTTAAATTGTATCTTTATATTCATAAGAGATAAGATAACTTTTTGTTAATAGAAGTGACTTATTTTTGAGGAATGAAGACCTATCTATTTATAGTTGAGCTAGGGAGTTTGTGATAAATATTATTGATATTATGAGATCGACTAACATTTAGACTTTTGTAGATAATTTTTATCTTTTACAAAATTTCCAAAAAAATATTTGAAATTATTTATTTGCGCTTCTTCAGTGGGAATACTTGGCCTGAAAGTGATTTTTCCAACCTCATGGTTCTCCTGAAACTCCTTTCACATGAGAGGCTATCTTAGAAACCTTTCGAGCAAGAGTTTGTTGAGACTCTTCTAGACACCTCTTGGTTGGCAGTGAAGTACAAAAATGACTCGCATATGTAATTTTTGAAATGGGAAACGTTTTTCGTTTCAAAACTATTTACACCTATCCTTTTTAGAAAAAGCCCATTTCCTTATTTCCGTGCAACCTAGTTGGTTGGGAGGTTCTTTCGAGACATTTTGGTCTAAAACTCTTATTTTGACCGTTATATTTTATATTCAGTTTTTACACTTGATTTTTTATAGACGTCGTGATTGATATATATTTATTAAGTAGAACTTTTGGTCCCAAGTCTTTTTTGGGGGGTTATTTCTTTAAATTTTTCTCAAGATTTCTCTTTAAATTTCTCCTTATGTTTATTAAGTGAGGCTTAATTTATGACACTTCAATTAGCAATAGTATATTATGGATGCAGAAATAGTGAGTGTCAATCCTCTCCAAGTCACTAAGATTGGGTAAAGGGAAATGGCTTATGCTTCGCGTACGTTTTATTTATTGTTATTATTACGTTGCATGAAAATGAAATTGTTTTATAAATCCCAGGGGTCCTACTCCTCCTCTCTAGCTTCTGTTGTCAACCAGAGTCCCAAGAGGCAGGCAGGCAAGCAAAGGCTAGCTAATACCAGACCACGCTTACGTTCCCCGGCCCTGTCAGTTGGTTTTGGAACTTAATGCTTGTTATATGAGGCGTAGCCGGCCGACCCCTAGCGTGACTGACCACCGGACTTCATTCATTCATTCATTTATTAATATGCTTGATGATTGCCACGTCACTTGCCGGGCCAATACATAAACAACATTCGCAGGCAAGGTTTGACAACGTGTATATAAAAGCAGGTAAACCTAGTTTGACAAGGTTTATCCATTAAACACATTGAGGCGAACACGTGCATTAAAATAATGGCATGATCCGTGGTTTACGCGTCATACTGTGGGCTCCAACTCCAACTCTTACGTTCTTCTCTGCTTCTTCTTCTTTTATTATATAAGATAATATTATATTTTGATATTAGAAAAAATAAATATATTTTCTATATCTCACTTAAAAAATAAAAATTAATTATTTTAACAAGATTTAAACTATAAATAATGATTAATTTCTCAAATAATTTTATTACTATGTGAAGATTTATTTTATTTAAAATTTTACCAAACCTACAATTATTAACTTTACTAAATAAATTTTTATGTATTTCTTTTTACACATGCAGAGCATGACACATCCCTCTAATGCTATCACATTTGATCCATCCCAAAATAAGATTATATAGAATAATATAAAAATAAAAAAATAATTATAAACAAAACCAATATTATCTAACAAATTAATGTAACATAATTTTATTTAACTTATATGTCACTAAATCTGTTGACTTATATTGCTACGTCACTTATAATGAAAGTCATTATAAAAAGTTAAGTCTAACTTACTTATTATCTAAAATACATATTACTTGAAAGACAGACAGGGTTCGTCATGCATATCCCGCTCTTCACACTTTGCGTTTGCTAAAAAAATATGAACTTTATTGATTTTTCTTGTGATTATGATAACTCCTTTGGTTGGGACCATGCATAATTAAGGAGAGTTTGTTTAATCCAATTAATAATTTACCTAAAATAACAGAGAGTCACATTGAAGTATAACTCAAGTAAACAATGGAAACTTCAATTCATGATTATTTTGAGCAATTATAACTAATTTAATTTTTCTAGTAGGGATTTAGATCTCAGTGACAACAATCTTAGTCTTAACTAAGGGATCTTAATGCATCTGTAAAAAAATCAGCCTCTAGAAGAAGTCCCTAGCTATAACAACATGCACCATACATCCCAACATATTTTTTGATGACCAACTACTCCATTTCCAAACTTAAGCCTCAGAAGATCTTTATGGGAATGCCTTCCGGCACTCAATCAGGATTGAAACCCAACATATAGATGTCTAAATTTTATCCGGTGCAATTTTAACCCACATCATAAATAATTTATTAGAGTCGAGACTGAACTAGATTTTAAAATAAATAAATAAAAAATTAGATATACAAATAAAAATAAAAATAGATGATAATCCCATACAACAGATTAACTTTTCATTGTTTGATGAAACAGTTATTCGGGAACCAATTTTAATCGTTAGCTCCGTGATTAATCATCAATCAATTGAGTAGATGACTTTAACAAGAGTAGATAGTAACACCTTTGAATTTCCCTTGAAAGGAAAGTAGCCCATAATCATAAATTTCGGATTGTGTCGTAAATTAATTATGAAAAGAAAGTGACCTAGTAAGTATGGTTCACTTTCTTACAGTAACTATGTTGATTAATTTGTAAATAAGGGTGCAGTATTTGTGGGTAGGTAGGCTGTTAATAAGCGGAGATGATGAAGAATTAATGAGAACAAGTAATTAATCTCGGCGGCAGCTTGCAGGAAAGTAAGAAGAATGTATGAGTGGGCGGGCTGGGCGGGTCCCATCTCCTTAGTTCGTTGCGTTCCCCTCATTTCCCGCTCCATGTCATGTGCCTCTACATGCATTTTCCATCATTGCACATTATTATTGCAAGGAAGCCGAAATGCAGAAGACTGACTGACTTATGGTGGTGGGTGGTGTTGCGGTGTCCCCAAAAGGTAACGATAACAATGAAAGTGGGAATGCCAAAATCTCTCCTTTAGTGGTTGCCTGCCAGATCAAGGGCCCCTTCCCCTCCGGCGTATTTTGGCGGTTACCTTTTAAAAAAGAAGAGATAATGCAACTGTGTAACTCTGTGTGCTTGTTTGTAGCGCTGATTGCTGAATCAAAGAGCAGACAGCAGCAAGTATACATATAGATCCATATGAATGCTTACCAAGAAAGATATATTGTTGGAACAAAAGAAAGATATATTGTTGTACAAAATTGGCGGGCATAAATAAACAATTAATGGCTACCTTTACGCACGGCCCCAATAAACAATTGTCTTATTTTTTATTTTTTAATGACGTGAGATTTATTCTATTCGTTCGTGCAAGCCCTTCATTTTTATGCTGTCATTATCACATCACATCCCAACCCAACCCATGGTGAAGTTGGCAGGCCGAGTCCACTAGTAGCCTGGGCCGGGCTAGTAAAATATTTCAAAAATTACAGTGTCACTGGGTTATTATTTGGATTGTGGACCTGAAAACAAAACAAAAACGCCCAACTTTTATTGCGGACTAGGGTTTGTACCTTTCTGTTGCCAGGAAGCGCCTCTTAGCCTGCGTCTGTCTGTGTGAGAGGGAGAGCCATGGCGAAAAACAGAAACAAGAATAATAAGAAAAAAAGTTGCTCGACAGCAATGGACATCCCCTCCGATCACACGGTTGCAGATGTTCCTCAAGGTTACTTCTCACCTGCCTTGATTTCTCGCTTGTATTTCCCGTTCCTTCCTAGTTTATACGCAACATCTTCATCTTTTTTTTTTTTTGTCTTCTGGAATTCTTTTTGTCCTATGAAAAACAAATTCTCTGCTCTTAATTCTATTCTCTTTTCTCGTTACCTAATTCTCTTTGCACACTGTGTTTGAATTGCAGCGATGGATACGTCAGAATCAGCAGCTCCCGATCTATCTCCCGGTGCCTCCAATAGGTCAGCATCAACGTTTCCCATCCATCACTGTTAGATCTTCATAATTATACAGTTATTTGTCTCTTGTCTGCCTTCTTGGGAGGTTAGATATGTTTCGGGAATTTTCTTGAGAAGAAAAATAAAACTATGTCTATGTATCTACTAAATATAAACAGGCGCATTACCAGGAAATATAGGAGTATCTTAGCTTGCTTGGTCTACAGTAGGCAATAAGAATCCCACGATATGCTTGTCCATGCTTTGAGGGTAGTCTCAGCATCAAGCGTTCATAGAGGTAAGGCAACATTTTTGGTTAGACATGCATTTAATAATATGCCGCAATTTCTTTCTTGTTGCGAAAACGTGAAAATGATCATGTCCAGATTGGCCCAGCCTGTCCATGTTAGTCATCCTCTCCTAGTGAATGTCTTTTCTGCTGTTCCAGAGAAAGTAGGGCTGAAATTGATAGAACGGTGAATTATTCTTTAGTCAATATTCTCACAATTTTGCAGTCATTTCTTGGCTGTGAGGGCAATTGTTTAATCATGACTGAGAAAAGAAACTGCTCCCAGTCGAACTATTTAAGTAGCAAGTTCAAGTTATATCTCTTTGAAATGGTGGGTCTTCATTTTTGCTAAGAAGGTGGCAGTATAGGCATTGATCAAGTGCTTGAAATTAGATGTTATCATGTTATCTGCTTCACAGTACGTCATGGTACACTGCATGAGTACTGGTACATAATACAAGATTTTTTAGGAGGGGTGTGCTTACTTAGTGCTATTTGGGTTTGTAATTTTATTGGAAGTGGGTTGTTTTTATATGTGCATATGCATCGTTTTAAAGATAATTACAATAGTAATAACTAATAAGAATAAAATAAATTGGTGAATTTTTTGGGTTTTTATCATAGCATCAATTTAGATCCTTAGCTTTAGGTTGCTTTTGATTTTAGCAATTTAGAGATTTTTATATTTTCACAAACTAAGTTATTTTTTCTTGAAAACTATGCCTGTCTTTGTTGCAGTCCAATATATGAATACACCACAATCAGGGTCACATGGTCTTGATCATGGTTCCATCCTGGTATCACTCCATTCGTTATAGGGTTCAGGTAATAATTGTATCTTCCTGAGATAGGGTTTTCTCACATTCCCCTCGTGTTTTTGTGCTTCTAAAATTGACTAATGAGATTCTTTTCTCCTAAGGGACTTGATTTTTGTATCTCTTCTCCATGTCCAAGGGATACTAATTACAAGACGTACTAAGTTTTAGAACCAGCAATTGTTGGGCTTTTCTCAGGTGCTTACCTGAACATGATTAAGGTGATGTGAGGTCAGGTGAACAGTCAAGTTTGGGACTGACCTATGTGAAGTTGGCAGTCGACCAGGAGTTGATTGTTCAAAACAGTGAGTAAAGGAGGTCAACTGTTGAGTGAAGAGTCAACTTTTGTTTTTTCGGCTGAGCTCAGGAATTGGACAGTTATACAAAGTCCACTGCAAGATTGGTTGTGCTAATCAATTGATAGATTTTTGTGGTTTATCTAAGAGTTGGGTGGGCCTAAAGTCATAGAGGTTGCATGGGTTTGCCAACCCCATGACTTAGTTGTGAGTTTGTAGTCAAGAGCTACCTAAATAGATATTGAAAAAATGGTCAATGATGCATTAAGACATGATTTATGTGTGTATGCATGTGATTTTTATTGAGTTTTAGTAGCTCATCCTTGCATTTAATATTTTCACTGATGAATCAAGTGTTGGAGACCAAGCTTGTGTTGTATCTAAGAAGCCCGCTCAGAGAAGTGTGCTATTATTTTGTGATTTAATGATGTAATATGTAACTTAGTATGTTGTGTAATAAAAGGGCTTTTTCTCGAACTCACTTCAATGTTGTTAGATTTGTGATCTGACTAGGGGACTCTTGCAAAATTATGGAGGAGGGAAGAAGAATGGCGGGAGAGGAGAAGAATCAAGGGGGAGAGAGAGAGAGAGTTGTAGAAGAATGGAGAGAGGGAAAAGATCAGTGGTATAATCCTCACATGATCCCCATCCTCCCTGAATAGCTTTTTTTATAAGCTGCTTACAATCTAGAGAGTTCCAAGTAACTAACGCTCATCTCTTTCTGTTAGTAAACCCAAGTGTCCATGTGCAGCTTAGGTTACTAATTACAATTATGCCCAATGCTATTATGCTACTTATTACAGTGGTGCCCTTGGGCTGTAACAACCCCCTCCCCTTGAACTATTTCTTGTCCCCAAGAAATTAGAGAAGCCGCGCCACCCAGGGGTATTGCTAGAGTAGATCCAACAAGTATTCCTATGTGGTGTTGTTGGGGTGCAAGTGTGTCCACTACACCAAGACTTGTGTGGGAGGAATGGAATTCTTGTAAAGCACCCTCTAATCAAGCACTGGTAAAGGTTCTACTTATATGATACTATCTTTAACCAACTCAAGAATTGTCCTATTGATTGTGTTATAAATTAGGAGCACTGACAGTCTTTAAACACACCCAAGAAACCAATCAAACACTACTCAACACACTCACAACTCACCGGCCAACAAACCACAACACATCAGATAATAAAGAACATAATTTGAAGGCATAAAACAAAACAAGAAAGAAACATCAAACCACATGAGACTCAACCTTTTATCTTGGTTCAAGCCAATTGAATTGGCTCTACATCCAGCAATCCAACACCCTCAATCGAGCAGCCTTTATTCATTAAAAATTAATCAATACAAAATCCAAGCTCTCATACAATCTTATCGCTCAAGTACAATCCCTCATTCACTCCAAGAGAGCCCAAGAACTCATACACAAGCCTCACTTTCTCTAGAACAACATGTACTCACAATAGCAACTGAGAGCTTGAAAGAATATTAAATCTCTCGACTGTCGCCTTGCCCTCTTATTTATAGAAGAGGCGGAACCCCCATATAACCAATCAAATATGTGATATTACAATTAGACCTCTAAAGATACAACAATTACACTTTGAGAAATAAAACTCTAACTGTTTAAAATAAATCCAGCCGATAAATCTTCAAAGCTTGTGTTAAAGTAGATCAGAACATTCCCACAGATTCTCTCAACTCAATTAGCTCTCCTTAGGCACTCGCACACCCGAGAACACAAGCAATATAGATGCCACAATCAAGAAGAAATAAAACAGTAAGAACACACGAAATTTATCCTGGTTCCGTCTTGAAAACAAGACCTACGTCTAGATTGCTTGGTGCCTCATAATCCACTATCTTGAAACAACCTTAGGATGATTACAATGAGAGTCTGAATCCTTCCCAGCCCATATGCTCTGAAAGCTTACAGGATTCTAGAGATTACAAGACTTATCCCCAGCCTTACTCTGAACCTCTCACTCAATCCCGATACAAGATAGAAAACCCGAAAATAAACCTTCTCTGATTGTAGCACACAATACTGATCACTCACGCACTATACTCCTCATCCCACGATTCCTATTTATAAGCTATAGGATCGGGAGTTACAAAACAGAAATAGAGTTGACCAGCTGACCAAGAAAACTAACTAACTTATTCAGTTAGATGCCCTTCTAGAAACATACCTTCTAGAAGTGTTATAATTCTAACTATACAACATAAAAACATATACTTGCAGCAATACAATAATCCCGATTACATCTATTCTAATCTAATACAAATGACACAATAACTTGTACTGATCTCTTATCATCTGTCTTGAGGCAAACACAATAGATTGCATCAGTTGGTCCCACTACCTTCTTGAGGAGAGACACATGGAACATTGGGTGCAATCCAACTCCCTTAGGTAGTTGTAGTTTGTAGGCTATTGACCCTACTTTAGTAGTGATTTTGAAAGGGCCATAATATTTTGGGCTGATTTTAGATATAGGACCGTTGGAAAATATTTCTTGTTGAAACCTCTTGACCTTCAAGTAGACTTCCTCCCCTACCTCAAAGGATCTATCAATGCGATACTAATCAACCATTTGTTTCATCCTTTGTTGAGCCATAGTTAGCTCTCGTTTGATGACTTGTAGAACCTCCTAGCTTGCCTTGAGGTACTAGTCGGTTGAAGTCTCTGCTGATGTGTAATGCATGATAACCGGAATAATAGGGGTTGATACCCAAATAGTGCTTCAAAAGGGGTTATGTTAGAATTTGTATTAGTTTAGTTGTTAAGTCTTGGAAGAGTGATTTGAATATGGTTGAGAAATAATATTGTATCTTATATTTTAATGAGTTTAAAATATGTATCGGTAACTAACTCTTAGATTTAGTACCGACAGTCCTTTATTTTATCTTTAATTGCATTTAAGTCCCTGGTTTTGTAACCGCCTCTATCACTTATAAATAGAGGCGGGTAGGTTCTCAGGGTACATGATTTTTAGCATTCATTCAGTTTCTGTTGTATCTTACGCGGGTTTTAGAGAATTGAGAGAGAACATATGCTCGTTTCTTGTATTCTCGAGAGGTAGGCTATTGTTCATAATCTAAGTGTGTGCGAGGGAAGGAGTGCTGTAATCTTGGTTGTGTTTCTAGTGGATTCTCTCAAAGGCTTCGACAGTCTGAATGTAGGGCATTTCATGCTTGAACCAGGATAAGTTCTTGCCTCTTTTACTGTTCTGTTATTGCTTTGATTTGTTCTGTTTTCTATTACTCTATTTCTATTCCTATCGGGTGAGGGTTGGGTGTGAGAGAGTGATTATTCTTGTGAGGAAACTGGTCCTAGATTCAACAGGTTCTCTTGTGAGCTGTGTGAAATTAGTGTTGTACCACCATTGTGCCAATGCCACCCACCTACTCCAACTCCTTGGACTTGTGAAGCATATGCACCTCAAATAAGTCTCTAAACATTGATTAACTCGTTCTATTTGGCCATCAGTTTTCGGATGGTAGGCTGATGACAAATGTAGCCCTATTCCTAACCCCTAGAACAATCTTTTAGAATTGGCTTGTAAAAATCTTGTCTCGGTATGAGACAATAGCCCTTGACAACCCATGTAACTTGAACACTGAATCCATAAGCTTTCTAGCCACCTCTGTGGTCGTAGATGAATGTTATAATCTTTCCTAAATGTGTTGTAATCTTTCCCATTGTAAGCTTCCTATAATTATATATTTTAACCCTATAACTAGGGCTATATGTAAATGAATTAATAAGCTTTTCTGTTCAAATCTTAATGGTATCAGAGCCACTTCTAATTGCTTTTTGATTTCGACCCCAATCTTTCTATGTTCAGTTTCAGCATACCCTTCGACCTTCAGTGCCATTCTTCGCCCTTTCTCCTTTACTGGTTCTGGCCGTTATTGCCATACTTCCAGTCACTTAGATTTCAAAATACCTTCTTGTCTTTGCTTTCATTGCAACAAACTTTCTTCCCTCTGATCATGTCAGAAATATCTAAGGTAGTTCCAATAGTAATAACCGATGAGGCTAATGCATTTGATGCTCCAATGGGAGGACTATCTTCCGGCGATCTACCATGGGTGCGCCAATCATATTGATTGGATGGACGCAACTACTTGCAGTGGACGCAGCTGGTTTCGACATTCCTAAAGGGGAAAGGAAAGACATGCCACTTGACAGATTCAAGCCCAAATGAATCAAATCTAGGGTATCATGCTTGGGATATAGAGGATTCCATGATCATGTCATAGTTGTGGAATGCCATGCAACCAAGTTAGTAAAAACTACATGTTCTTGTCTTCTGCTAAGGACGTATGGGAGACGGTTAGGTGTACCTATTATAAGATTTAAGATGCTTCGGTTATCTTTGAGATTAAGATGAAATTGCATAGCACTAAACAAGGGGCCTCATCAATCACTGAATATTATAACAAAATGAATGGTCTTTGGCTGGAACTTGACCACTGCCAAAACATTAAAATGGAATGTGGGAAAGATGCAGCCACTCTTCATTTGATTTTTGAAAGGGATAGAGTGGTAGAATTTTTGGCTAGACTCAACAATGAGTATGATCAGGTAAGGATTCAGATTGAAAGGGAAAAACTTTCATCTCTTAATGAAGGTTTTTCAATTGTTCGAAGTGAAGAAAATAGGAGAATAGCAATGCTCAGAGACATGAATTCTGAAGGATCAGCCATGTTTACAAACAAAGGAGCAGAGTCAAGGTTTAAATCATTGCAAGGAAGGGCATATGGATAGGGCAGGTCGCAGGTTGCACAGAAAAGAAGGTGTATGGTCTGATGGACAAAACAAGATGTATGGAAAAGAAGAATTGTGGTGCTCACACTATAAAAAACCGAGGCATACTCGAGAAACATGCTTCAAGTTGCATGGGAAGGAGGCAGTATTGCAGAAACTGGGAGGATTCAAGAATATAACCTCCAGAAATTAGGCTTATTTTTCAACTAAGCAAGAAGAAATGGTGGAAAAGGTAGAGGCAGTACCCAAATTGGAGTAGAATTAGCTGAAAACTGTTGAAATCAGCAACCTTGCTGATGAGGTTAACAAACTCAAGATGTTTTTGAAAACCATTCAGGATGGATCATGTTCCATTGCCCAGCAAGGTAATAGTCTCCTTTTGAGTTCTTTAACAGCCTTTAAATCCAATAGGAATGATATATGGATTCTAGACTCCGAAGCTACAGATCATATGTCCTCTAATCCAAATGTTTTTAATACCTATCAGCCCCTTGTGACACCTAAACAGATTGGTATTGCTAATGGGACATCTATTCCAATCAAAGGTCAGGGACTGGTTATTCTTAACCCTAAATTCACTGTTAAAAGAGTCTTGCATGTCCCTAACTTGTCAACCAACTTGATTTCAGTTCATCAACTCACTAAGGATCTAAATTATCGAGTCATCTTCTCTCCTTATTCTTGTGAGTTTTAGGAAATGACTACAGGGAGGATGATTGAAGTTGCTGAGGAGAAACATAGACTGTATGTTTTGAGAAAGGAGACCTTGCAGCCTCATCAAATCCAGCCCAAATTGGATTGTACTTCTTAGTCTTCTCATAGTGATATTTGGCTCCATCACTACCGTTTAGGGCACCCACCTTACCATTTACTTAAAGCTATGTGCTTTATTTTATTTAAGCAAGTAGATCCTAGTGTTTTTCATTGTGATGTGTGTGAACTTTCAAAATATCATCGTGTTTCCTGTCCTATTAGTAATAAAAGATCCTTTCATCCTTTTGCTCTTATTCATTTGGATGTTTGGGGACCGTCTAGGAGTCTCAATTGTTCTGGGGCTAGATGGTTTGTTATTTTCATAGATGATTGTACTAGGATGACTTGGGTTTTTCTTCTAAAAGATAAGGCTGTTGTTAGTACTGTGTTACCTCACTTCTATTCCATGATTTTGACTCAATTTGGTTCTCCTATTCAGAAATTTCGAATTGATAATGCAAGGGACTATTTTAATGAGCACTTGCATAAGTTCTTCTAAGACAAAGGGGTTATTCATGGGTCTTTTTGTATCAACACTCCACAACAAAATGGAGTGGCTAAGCGGAAGATGAGACACTTTCTAAATGTCACTAGAACTCTTCTCCATCATCATAATGTTCCAAAAAGTTTCTGGGGAGAGACTGTCTTGACAACTGTTAACTTAGGAGCACTTAGAGTTGGATTTCTTGGATGGAATTCTCAACCTCACCCTTGCGCACACACTCGGATTTCAATGATAACAGAAAACAAATGAATGACAATGAAAACAGAATGTATATGACAGAAAATTAAACCAAACCACAAGAAGAACACAGCAGATTATCCTGGTTCGGATTGCCCCTAGGACAACCCTACATCCAGCCTCTTAAAGCCTCCTGATAGCAGCCTCTTTAATTCAGAATGATAGCAGTACAACACTCGCCTCACGATTACAAGTCACTCCAAGATTACAAAGACTATTTCTTGAACACAAAGCCTTTACTCTTGAACTTACTCGTGAGAAAATGAGCAACCTTACAAAAGCCTAGACCCCTGCCCTATTTATAGAATAATAGGTGATAATATCTAAGGCTTATAAATAGGATTAGACATTCCCGATTTTACCCTCAAACTTAAAACTAATTACACGCTGAGAAACCGCCTGACTAAACCCATAAAAACCGACTCATTTGACTGCTTTAAAATCTGGATCTACTTGAGACAACATTCTAACAAATCTCCACCATTGTCTTGAGTAAGATCCACTCCATTCTTCAATCATCAAAGCTTTTACCTGCTCTCCTTCCTGGCTTTAACATAATATGAACCCGATCACCAGCACAAACAAACATTAAGAATATTCAAACAATGTTGTAATTTGGACAAAGGAACCGGTTTTGTAAACATATCAGCCGCATTATGTTCTCCTGCAACTTTAACTAGGTTTACCTCTCCTTTCTCAAGGATCTCCCTAATAAAATGATACCTAACATCAATATGTTTGGTTCTTTCATGATGGGATTGATTCTTAGCCAAATGGATTGCACTTTGGCTATCACACCTTAACTCTACCTTGACATTTCTTCCTAGGAGTTCACCCACAATTCCTTTTAACCAAATACCTTCCTTTATTGCTTCAGTGACAGCTATATTCTGCCTCAGTGGTGGATAAAGCCACCACAGGTTGTAGGTTGGTTTTCCAGCTTATGGTAGAATTCCATAGCTGGAAAACATATCCAGTTGATGATCTCCTTTTATCTGGATCGGCTGCATAATCAGCATCCGAAAAACCTAAAATGCAAGGTTCTTCTCCTAGCTTTGCTCCACCATAAACCAATGACATATCTAATGTTCCTTTTAAATATCTCACAGTCCATTTTACAGCATCCCAATGAGCTCTCCCTGGTTTGGCCATAAATCTACTAGATACACTCATAGAGTGAGCCAAATCAGGCCTTGTACAGACCATGCTGTACATTAAACTGCCCACTACATTTGAGTAAGGAATCTTACTCATTTCTTTCATGCTTGACTCGTTGTTTGGAGACTGCTCATGCGAAAGTTTAAAGTGTTGTGCAAAGGGGATAGAAACCTCTTTTGCATCCAGCATATTAAACTTCTTAATCAGCTTACTAAGGTATGACTTTTGGGATAAACTCAGCTGACGCTGCTGTCTATTTCTCTTAATTTCTATGCCTAATATCTTCCTAGCTTCTCCTAATTCTTTCATTTCAAAGGCTGACCTTAATCTCAGCTTTAAATTTTGGATTTCTATGGCTGATTGACTTGCAATCAGCATATCATCTACATATAGGAGAAGATATATAGATATCTCATTAGACATATGTTTGAAATATACACAGCTATCATATGCACTCCTTTTGAAACCTTGGACAATCATAAAAGAGTCAAATTTCTTATACTATTGCCTAGGGGATTGCTTTAATCCATAGAGAGACTTCCTAAGCAAACACACTTGCTCTCTATTCCCTCTAATCTCAAATCCCTTTGGCTGCTCCATAAGAATATTTTCTTCCAACTCTCCATGTAGAAATGCTGTTGTGACATCCATTTGATCAAGCATTAAGTCTAAGTGTGCTGTTATGGCTAATAAGATCCTTATTGAAGTATGCCTTACAACCGGTGAGAATACTTCATTAAAGTCTATACCGGGCACTTGAGTAAAGCCCCTAGCCACTAACCTAGCCTTATACCTAGGCTTATCTTCTTTCCCAGCACCTTCCTTAATCTTGTATAGCCACTTACAGCCAACTACCCTTTTCCCTAAGGGTTTATCTACTAAAGTCCAAGTTTCATTTTTTATAAGGGACTCCATCTCAGATTTCATGGCAGCTTGCCATTTCTTGGAGTCTTTTGAGTGCATGGCCTCTTCAAAAGTGAGAGGCTCATCACCAGCTTCTTCCATTGCACTTGAAAGTGCATAGGAAACCAGATCCGAATATCCATACCTAACTGGAGGCCTTACAGTTCTTCTTTGCCTATCTCTTGCAACATTATACCTCTCATGGTCTAACTCACTTTCTATACTAGATGGCTCTTCAATCTCTCTACTATAGTCTGAATCCTGTCCTAGAGAACTGTCTGGAGAGTACCCTGGCATCTCTTCTTCTGGATTTAAATTCATAGGATTATCTAAGACATTTTCTGAAGATTCTAACTGCTGTTCAACTTCCACAGCTTTAGATTTCCCTTCATTTCCCTTAGATATATCTAAGTTTATGTCTTTTATAGTGGAATTTTCATCAAAAGTTACATCCCTAGATACTATTGTATTAGGAATTCCTGATTCTAGACTCCACAATTTGTACCCTTTTACACCAGAAGGATACCCTATGAATATACATCTTTTAGCCCTTGGTTCAAGATTCCCTTGCTTAACATGGACATATGCTAAACATCCAAACACTCTTAAGTGATCTACACTAGGTTTATGTCCAGTCCACACTTCATATGGAGTCTTAAAACCTATAGCAGCTGAGGGGGATAGGTTTATTATATAGGCTGCTGTATTTACAGCTTCTCCCCAAAAAGATTTGGGTAACTTAGCATGAAAAATCATGCATCTAACCCTTTCTAGCAAGGTCCTATTCATCCTCTCAGCAAGACCATTTTGCTTTGGATTTCCAGGGGCTGTTAAATGTCTTAGGATCCCATTTTCGCTACATAGATGAGAGAATTCTTTGTTACAAAATTCCAAACCATTATCAGTCCTAATGATTTTAATTTTGCTACCTTTTTGGTTTTCTATCATTGTTTTCCAGCTTTTAAAGGCTTCAAAAGTGTGGTCTTTTGTCTTAAGAACATACACCCAAACCATCCTAGAAAAATCATTTATTATCGATAGAAAATATCTAGCTCCACCATGAGTTAATGTTTGGGCAGGACCCCACAAATCAGAATGAATATAGTCTAAAGGTGCTTTAGATGAATGTATGGCAGTTTTGGAGAATTTTACCTTGGTTGATTTCCCAAATATGCATGACTCACATTTATCTAAATCTGTAAGTTTCCCTAGTATCCCTTGCTTAGATAGTTCCCCAAGGCCTTGCTCGCTAATGTGGGCTATCCTATAATGCCAAAGCCTTGTCTTATCACAGGCTTTTAATTCAGTGGCAGAAACTTCTCCACATACTGTGGAGGCTTGCAGAACATAAATGCTATTATTTAGGACCGCTTTCATACTTATTAGAGAGCCTCTAGATACCCTTAGGACTCCACCATCTCCTCTATAGGAGTACCCATTCTTATCTAACTCTCCAAGAGAAATTAGGTTTCTTCAGTTCTGGAACATATCTTACAGAATTTAATGTTTTGATAGAATCATCATGCAGTTTGATCTTTATATCTCCTATACCTTTAATCCTACATTCATGATTATTTCCTAACAACACCTTACCTCCTTCTATTTCTTTAAAATTCAAGAACCATTGCTTATGGGGAGACATGTGGAAAGAGCACCCGGAATCTAATACCCATACAGATTTATCTGTATTTCCAGATATTATAAGTGCATCAGCACTATCATAGTCATATTCACAAATAGATGAGGAATTTTCAGTCTTAGGTTTATCTAGAAAATCCTTCTTTTTCTTAGGACAATTTCTCTTAATATGCCCTTCCTCATGGCAGTTATAACATTTTATAGTTTTCCTACCATTCTTGGATTTGGACCTAGATCTTCCCTTTTGCTTAGAATCCTTTTTATCTGACCTAGATCTGACTGTTAAGACCTCCCCAGCTTTGCTCTTCCCATCTACCCTATGTTGCAATTCCTTTGAATTTAATGCCCCTATTACATCATCTAGGGTTAGGGTATCCCTGCCATGCTTTAATATATCTACAAAGGTCTCATATGATTTTGGAAGAGAGTGCAACAAGACTAATGCTTTGTCCTCATCATCATATTTTACTTCTATATTTTCCAGATCTAGGCACAGCTTATTAAAACTGTCAATATGATCTTGAAGCTTCTGTCCTTCATTCATTTTAAAAGTAAAGAACTTAGCCTTTAAATACAATCGACTTGATAGGGTCTTGGTCATATAAAGGCTTTCTAACTTAAGCCAAATCTCAGCTGCGTTTTTCATCTTTGATACTTCTCGCAACACCTTATCCCCTAGACTCAATATCAAGGTATTATAGGCTTTCTTGACAATCTCCTTTTTTCTGTTCATCCGAGAATGACTTAGGCATTTTTGATTCACCGTCTAAGGCTTCTTCCAATCCTAAGTTCCCTAGTAAAGCTCTCATTTTCATTTTCCAGAGGACAAAATCATTCTGGCCATCAAACTTTTCAATGTCATATCTAGTGGCCGACATTCTTGACACTATTCCTATGACAAAAACTTTAAACAATGAGAATCTTGAGCTTTCTTGATCCTAAAGACAGGCTCTGATACCAAGTTGTTAACTTAGGAGCACTTAGAGTTGGATTTCTTGGACGGAATTCTCAACCTCACCCTTGCGCACACACTCGGATTTCAATGATAACAGAAAACAAATGAATGACAATGAAAACAGAATGTATATGACAGAAAATTAAACCAAACCACAAGAAGAACACAGCAGATTATCCTGGTTCGGATTGCCCTTAGGACAACCCTACATCCAGCCTCTTAAAGCCTCCTGATAGCAGCCTCTTTAATTCAGAATGATAGCAGTACAACACTCGCCTCACGATTACAAGTCACTCCAAGATTACAAAGACTATTTCTTGAACACAAAGCCTTTACTCTTGAACTTACTCGTGAGAAAATGAGCAACCTTACAAAAGCCTAGACCCCTGCCCTGCCCTATTTATAGAATAATAGGTGATAATATCTAAGGCTTATAAATAGGATTAGACATTCCCGATTTTACCCTCAAACTTAAAACTAATTACAAGCTGAGAAACCGCTTGACTAAACCCATAAAAACCGACTCATTTGACTGCTTTAAAATCTGGATCTACTTGAGACAACATTCTAACAACAACAACCTGTCATGAACCTTGGAGATAAGCTAGGGTATGAAAGGAAGATCGAGAATAATAAGAGAAGAATTTGGGGTAGAGATCAGTTGGGAAGGAGAGAGAACAACAAGAAGATAAGGGAGGAGATTAACGAGAGAGAGAGATAGTGGGAGAAATACTAGAGAGAAACAAAGTATTCAATTCATTTTCAGCCTCCTTTTACAGAAGAAGGATCAAGCTTATATAGCTTGAACCGTGGGTGCTGCCATAGCATATCACACCTACTCTAACTAACTAATTTGTCCTATTCTAGCACATGGACACTTGGCAAATTTTGCCATAACAAACTAACTAGCTGGAAAGGAAATACAAACAAGAGAATGAAATACTAAGGCAATACAAGTAAGTAATATCCAAGCTGATATAAAACTTAGCTGCAAAAATTATACGTCTCCCTAGTCTCGTGATAAATTATTGCAACCATATTACAATGACGTCCTTCTATTGTTCCTGGGGTCATGATAATTCCCCCTTCCTTGAGCGAGTTCTTATCCCCAAGAACTTGCAACAAGTAGCCATTGCTCTTCACCCAATTCCAACCTTCTCTATCTATTTCATTCCTCGTTTCTTCTTTCTCCTCCTAGGCTTCTTCTTCTTTGTTCTTAGGTTTCCAAGATCCATCCAGGCATACTTTGGCCTAGAACTTCAATTGAAAAAATCTGATCGAGTTCAAGTTCGATGCCCCCACCTTCTGTAATAGGTGGCCGGCCAAAATTGGTCTCCTTGTCCAATACAAGGATGGATAACGGACCTACAACCATAACTGCCTTTACTGTATTTCCATTCAACTCATGGCCAAGTTCTGTTGCAAAAATATCAACATTCTGGAAATATAGTGATGAAGAATTGTAGACTTGCCTTGGGTGCTCAGACCAATACTGTCTGCGAGCATTGGAATTAGAGGTTACTGTGATTTCAATTCTAGCCAATAGCTCCATAGTGGCTGCCATAAGGCCTTCATCTGGGCCTTCTTTCCTGACCTGATTTGCAGCCCAATTATCTGATGAAACAATATCCCTGCCCAGACTATCAAATGTATGAAAGCCATCTATGTAGTAGTTCTTACCTCCAATTTGTTGTATAGACTGATTATCACTCGATTTATCAGCTTCCAGCTCTTGTAAAGTCTGATCGATACAGATCTCCTCATCCAATCTACTTTCATGTTCTGAATCCTAAGTTACTATTGATAAATTGGCTTTGATTCCAGCAACAACTTCCTTAATATTGATTGAATTTTTAGTTTGTTCCTCTTGATTCCATGCAAGTAATCCAACAACTTATTTTTTCCCGTATTTGTCAAGATATTTCTCTACATGCACTTCTCCTTCAAAAAGATCTGTGGGCTACTTTTGATCTGTTGTCATATCAACTTGATCGATATAATTTTCCTTGAGATTATGATTTTCACCACTAAAATTACTCCCAATATTGCAGCCATCCTTCTGGTCACTGCTGCCTCCATCAGAATGCTTCTTTTTTCCCCTAAAGTCTAGAGTAGGCAGTAAATTGGTCGTTCGTAATCTTGTTTCCTCCTTCGGCTGCTCCACTCCAAGGAATTCCTCATTGCTAAAACTTCCGTATAATCATTAAAGTATTCCACTGGAAAGTTGTAATGATACTTCTTAATAAGTATCATCGCAAACTTTTGCAGCTTCTCGCGTATCATAAGGCCAAATTCCTTGCTCGTTTCATGTACCCCACTGCTTACTCTGTTGTCCCATTGGTTGATCTCATTCTCAAACTTCTTTTCCCCTGTTTGTTGCTTTTGGCCAACTGAAAATACAACACTCTTTTGCTGCAGTTGAGGCTCCACTTGTTTCATGTGTGCACCACCGCTTCCCATGGCCGACATCTCCTGAATAGTACACTTCGAAGACCAAGGAGGAGGAGTTCTATACATTTTTCTATTTCGCTTGTTATAATAATTCCTATACTTGCCTCATGCACGTCAATAGCTGAGGCACCCTCTCTTCTTTGTTGTTCCCTTAACGAACCAAGTTGATCGAAATTCATAGCTGAAATCTACTTGTTACTTCCCCTTACTCATTGCCTAAAGCACCAACAATCAACGGGTAGGGATAAATTGGAAGAATCCACTTCTCAAATAGAATCCACCTCTTATTATTTTCCCAGCTTCCCCCTTTTGGTACTGCTTACTGATTTATAAATGGTTGCTCCAAATTCACCTCCAATATTAATCGACTCCAATGCAATTGCTACAATTTTCTGGATTCAGGCCGGAAGTCACCGGACCCACTGTTTAGTTTAATGGCAGTCACTTGTCTTGCTGCTTTTACTTTCAATTTAGACCGCCTTACTCGCAGCTTCCAAAGTCACCAAAGCCTTGACAGTGAATCCGTTTCTATAAACGCCTATTATCTGTGTTCAACTTCCACTTTTCCTCCTCAATTTAAATCGAGACTCCTATTTTGAGAATTAATCTTGTTGGAAAGTAATAGCCTAGAATTGGTCGAAACTCACCTGGCTAGATCTCTGCCACATTCCACCAATCACCGTATGTTTGGTTCAGAATCGTTTCTGGAAGTTGCCTTCCAATTCTAACTTAATCACTGCTAAAAGGCTTCCTGATTCTCACCAAAATCGTCTCTGATGGATCAATGAAGCTTCTCTAGAGTTCGATT
Organism: Diospyros lotus; assembly: GCF_014633365.1. Taxonomy (NCBI): domain Eukaryota; kingdom Viridiplantae; phylum Streptophyta; class Magnoliopsida; order Ericales; family Ebenaceae; genus Diospyros; species Diospyros lotus. Next base: position 34,171,619 of record NC_068352.1, read on the forward strand.
TAGAGCCTCATGCTAAGAGTTGTGGCTGTATCTCACCTCTTAGTAGTTGCCTCCAAATCACCAACAAAAATCACTGCTTACTGTTAGCCGTGACTAAGGAATTCCACCAAGGATCAGTTGGAACATCCTACCTTTGCTCGTTTTCAATGTCGAACAAGTGACCAACGTCTTAGCCGGGGGCCACTCCTCCTACGTCTCCTTCAAATCCTAGCCGACCTCACCTTGTCATGCATCGGAATTAGTTACTATTTCAGATCCAACATGCGATTGCCTTGATTCAACAATTACTTCCAAACTTGCTTCCTTACTCATTGGAATCTTGACTCGGCCGCCAAAGACCGCCCAACTTGCTCACTTCAAATCAGATCGAATATTATTGAATTCTGAACTCCACCCGAGGAAGACCGCTCTGTGATGCCTTTCGACTGGGTTCGTGAGGTGATCAGAAATCACTTGACCTTGCTTCTCCTTCAATCCTTCCTCATTTGACAAGGGCTATTCACCGAATCCGTTTGAATTGGCTACGACTGTCGTCAACTCTGGCGGAGCTCTTGCAACCTGTCTTCTGCTTCAGTCCCCTAGGCCATCAGCTTCACCCTCCGATGAACTCACGCCTCTTCGGGACATCCACTACAGTTGTGGGCGCCCAATTGTCCGCTTAACTCTCCGACGGACTGTCGCTTCTCATGAACAATGTCTGTTCGTGTCACCCCACCGTCCGCTTCTTTGGCGTGCTCACCAGTCGACCCAACTCCATCCGACTGCAAGACCGTCAGCTTTGGTTGAAATCACCTTCTGACCCAAGTGAGAAGCACACCACCGAGCCCCAGTCGGATTTGCCTTCAAATCAGTGCCGCAACAGAAACACAACTGAGGATGGTACTGCTCTGATGCCAATTTGTCATGAACCTCGAAGATGAGCTAGGGTATGAAAGGAAGATCGAGAATAATAAGAGAAGAATTTGGAGAAGAGATCAGTTGGGAGGGAGGGAGAACAACAAGAAGATAAGGGAGGAGATTATCGAGAGAGAAAGAGTGGGAGAAATACTAGAGAGAAACAAAGTATTCAATTCATTTTCAGCCTCCTTTTACAAAAGAAGGGTCAAGTTTATATATGTTGAACCGTGGGTGCTACCATAGCATATCACACCCATTCTAACTAACTAATTTGTCATATTCTAACACATGGACACTTGGCAGATTCTGCCATAACAAACTAACCAGCTGGAAAGGAAATACAAACAAGAGAATGAAATACTAAGGCAATACAAGTAATATCCAAGTCGATACAAAACGTAGCCGCAAAAATTATACGTCTCCCTAGTCTTGTGACAAACTATTGCAACCATATTACAATGATGCCCTTCTATTGTTCCTGAGGTCATGACACAACCTACCTAATTAATCGGGTGTCATCTTGGGTTCTTGGGCATAGCAGTCCTTTTTAGTGTCTTTCCACGTTTTTTCCCTCTCTTAGTCTGCATACTTCTCATTCTCTTAAGGTTTTCGATTGTGTAGCCTTTGTTAATATTCCCCCACATACTCGAGACAAGTTGGACCCTAGGGCACTTAGGTGTCTCTTTCTTGGTTATTCTCCCACTCAAAAAGGCTATAAATGCTATCATCCCTCAACTTGAAAAATCCTTGCTTCAAAAGATATGACTTTTATTAAGTCTCAACCATTCTTTGGTCATTCTAATCTTGGCCTTCAAGGGGAGCATCACAGGATTGAAGACCAAGTTGCTTACCCTAATCTTCCTAGCCTAGATCTTGACCTTAACCTTTTTTCCCCAGCACCAGCAGATTCTAATAATCCTACTCCTAACCCTATTTTGCCTACTGATTTAGTTTCCTTATCTCCTCATGATCACTTTCTTGCTGTTGCAATGATTATCAGAATCCTAAGCAAGTCAGTCAACTCGGATCATCATCATCAACATCTCCGGTAAGGTTCAAGGGCTCTCCTTTTGTGCACCACAGGAAACAACAGTTCATGCCTCATTCTCAGCATGAAACAACATCTAATTCCCAGCCAGATCTTGAGAAGGTTTGTTCCCTCAAGTCTGTCCATATCTCTTCTACTGATTTGGATATTCTTATTGCTGTTGAAATATTGTCTCGAGTATATGGTATAAGGAGAAGAAAAGTGAAAGCAGTGAGTGATGGCAGTGCTCTAGAGGGCCATTGAAGAATTAGATAGAAGTTGTAACCCAAACTGTAATTAGTTATAGTTTGGGGGTTAAACTGTAAATATCTAATAATATTCATTGGGATATCCACCCACTATTATAGATAGAGGGCAAGGGGTAGCAAATGGAGAGAGAGTTCTCATTTTTTCTGTTTGTAATGAATGCTGATTGTTTCTGAGAGAAAGGCTAGGGCTGTTAGCTTTGTAATCTTGGGGGAAAACAATTGGGACGATCGGGAATAGAAGGGAGAGAAGGGCCGTTACTGTACTGATCAATTTCTGGGAATAAAGACTGCTCTTGGGAGGATCTTAAACGCTGGATGTAGTGCCATTCACATAGCATGAATTAGGATAATCTTGATGTTCTTGTGGATGTGTGGTTTGTGTTTCTTGATTGGTTTAATTCTGTTTTGATTGCTTATGTTTCTATTCTCAATTCCTACTATCACTGGGTGAATTTGAGAGTGCTGAGAGAGGCATATATCCTCTAAGGATAATTCCGCATGGTCCTAGGATATAACAATTGCCATTAGAAAAGGTGTTAGGCGATGCACTTAGCATCCCTTAGCCAATTATCTCTCTTACCATAGGCTGTCCCCAAGACATAAAAGTTTTTTAACTACTCTAGACACCATTGTTATTCCTAATTTGATGGAAGAGGCTTTAAAGGATAAAAAATAGGCGCTAGCCATGTAGGAGGAGGTGAGGGCATTAAAGTAAAATAACACATGGGACTTGGTTCCTAATTCAAAGGGAGTGGTTCTAGTGGGTTGTAGGTGGGTTTTTAATTTAAAATACAATGCAGATGGTTCATTGGAGAGGTTTAAGGCTCGATTGGTGGCCAAAGGCTACACCCAGACATATGAGATTGGTTACTTGTAGACTTTTGTTCCAGTGGCCAAGATGACCACGGTAAGAATTCTCTTGTCCTTAGCAGCTCACTATGGATGGCAGCTACACCAACTAGATGTGAAGAATGCATTTCTTCATGGTGATTTAGAAGAAGAGGTCTTCATGGAGCAACTGTCGAGATTTAAGGAAGGAAAAGGAAATGAGGTGTGTAGACTTAAAAAGGCCTTATACGGTTTTAAGCAATCACCAAGAGCTTGGTTTGATAGGTTCTCTAAAGCAATGAAGTGTATGGGGTATCAACAGAGTAGATGAGACCATACTCTCTTTTTCAAGCACTCGGGGGAGGAAAAAGCGATTGCATTATTGGTTTATGTGAATGACATCATTGTGACAGAGAATGATATGGATGAACAACATGATCTAAGAAGCAAGTTGGCCCAAATTTTGAGATAAAAAACCTGGGAGTACTTAAATATTTCTTGGGAATAGAGGTAGGCCTACTCCAAAGAAGGTATTATTTCTATCCCAACATAAGTATGTATTAGACCTTTTGAAGGAGACAGGTTTATTGGGAAGCAAAGGAGTATGCACTCTAGTAGAGCCTCGTGTGAAATTGGGAGAAGACATCGAAAATCCACTAGTAGATAAAGACAAATATCAGAGGTTAGTAGGGCGTTTGATTTACTTATCACACACTAGGTTAGACATAACCTATGCAGTGAGCTTAGTAAGTCAATTTATGCATTGCCCAACTGAGAGTTATATGCAGGCCATAAGAAGAATATTGTGCTACTTAAAAACTACCTTGGGTAAAGGAATTCTATTTAAAGCAGGAGGTTCTTTGGATATACAAGGGTATATAGATGCGGACTATGCTGGATCTATAACTGATAGAAGATCTACTACAGGGTATTGCATGTTTTTGGGAGGAAATTTGGTCTCTTGGTGAAGTAAGAAGCAGAGCATAGTGGCGAGATCAAGTGTTGAAGTCGAGTTTAGAGCTATGACACTTGGTTTATGTGAATTACTATGGATGAGGATTGTGCTAGAAGATTTGAAGATTGCTTACCAATCAGGTTATTTTGTGACAACCAATCGGCCATAAACATTGCACATAATCTTGTACAACATAATAGGACCAAGCACATTGAGATTGACCGATACTTTATAAAAGAAAAACTTGAAAAATGTATAATTCAAATTCCCTATGTTCCTTTTGACTAATAGGTGGCAGATTGTTTGACAAAAGGATTGGTGACTAAGAGATTTGAAAACCTAATATGCAAGCTGAGAATGATAGATATTCATTCACTAGCTTGAGGGGGAGTGTTGGCGTGTAAGGATTCTCGAGAAAGGAAAGGAGAGGAGGCAGCAGTGCAATCTTTAGAATATTTTATTTTTGGTCTTGATTAGATTAGTTTTTTAAAGCAGATTAAGAATCTTTCCTAATTCTTTGTATTATAATATTTCCTAAATGTGTTGTAATCTTTCTCATTGTAAACTTCTTATAACCGTATATTTTAACCCTATAACTAGGGCTGCATGTAAATGAATTAATAAGCTTTTCTGTTCAAATCTTCAGCTTCAACTTATTAAACTCTTATAGGACGTTGGTTTTGGTCATTTCCCGAACCGAGCACACAAGTCGCTCACAAACTTTGGCCAGCTCTATTGCACCCTCCTTCTGCACCAATTTTGAAACTAGGCGTTAACTATGTCGTCTAGATAGGCTGCAGCCATATTCACATTCTCCCTTTCTTCCACTCGATATTGATAGAAGAACTGCTCACATCTCCTGATTTACCATCTAGGCCTATCCCTTTCAAATGCTGGGATGTCCATCCTCGGTGCTGGGGTTGTGGGATGGTTCCCTCCCAACTCCTCTAGCCAAATTTCCTTCCTCTATCTCTGCCTGGTCCTTTGTTTCCATTTGGTCAATGGCCCTTTGTCTGCTCCTTGGCATCATTAGAATTGGCGCCAATGAAGCTCTTGGAGGGAAATCCGTTAGAAGGCTGGCATTGGGTTGTCGAGTGAACATGCTCAAGGCAACACTCAATTGTTGGCTCAATCCGACAAATTCTTCCCTAATTCTGTTCATCGCCTAATCCAGATTAGTCGCATTCTCTGTCCGGCCTTGGCTGATCTCTTCTTGAGTCTGTCGGATCCCCATTTCCAAGATGTCCAAGCAGTCCTCCACTTGCTTTGGGTTATGTCGTATCCCAACTTTAATGGCATCCAATCGAGATTCCAATTGCTTCGCCTTTGTGCCCTTAGCCATTTTCATCAACAACAAATTCGAATTCTACCCTGCTTCAGTCGCTACTCAATGCTTCGGCCAGATCGTCGGCTTCGATACCAATTGTCAGATCTATGATTTGACTAGGGGACTCTTCCAGAATTATGGAAGAGGGAAGAAGAATGGCGCGAGAGAGAGAGAGAGAGAGAGAGAGGATCAATGGTATAATCTTCACATGATCCCCATTCACCCCAAATAGCTTTATTTATAGGTTGCTTACAATCTGGAGAGTTCCAAGTAACTAACTCTTCTTTTTCTGTTAGTAAACCCAAGTGTCCACGTGCAACTTAGGTTACTAATTACAGTAATGCCTAATGCTACTAATTACAATGGTGTCCTTGGGTTGTAACAATGTTATATATATATATATTTTTTTTTCCCTTTTTTGTGTGTGTGTAATGAGGCCTATGGCGAGAGGTTGAGACCATGATCTTATTGTGGGTGGGTACCTTGTAATATGGTATCTTGATTTTGCAGATGTATGGATTATTTTGGGGTGAGGACATGTTTTGTATGGCATGGTAAAGAGCCATGAAGTACTTGAGATATATGGACATCTGGTGCCAAGAGTTAAGGATCCACAACAGAACATGGTGGTAGGGAGGGAGATGAACTCAAAAGTGTGTAATGAATAATTAAGTTTGGAGTAGGTGGATAAAGGGTGAAGTCGAGAAAAAGTACACTCTGTAACCTTAGAGAGCCCGGGGGATTGGTTATCATGGTTGTATGTCAATTGCGGAAGGCTTGTGTTCTAGAAGATCGACTGATGCCGGTAAACAATCAACAATGAAGTTGACCGATTTTTGTTGAATGTAACAGAGGTTGAATGAATGAGGTAATAGTTGACTATCCAAAATAGATTGCCAAGACCTAGATTGTTGAGGAGAATAGTTGAATATGAAAATAAGGGAGCAAGTGGGTGTATTGATGAGTGGTAATTTGACTAGTGGGTCAATTGAAGATGAGCAAAAATAAAATAAAAATAAAACATGTGGACAATGGAAAGAAAAGAAAGGATAAGTCCTAGTGACTATTGAACCCAACCTAATGAGACGAAGTAATCACCATAAGTACACATTGATAACTAGACGATGAGGATTGCGGGTTCTCCACTATGCTTCTGGTTATCATCATGTATTGGAGGACAAGATCCGGCTGCTAAGCAATAACGGGAAACAGGGTTGTGAGGAGTATTAGCGTTTACTTAGAAAATAAATTTTTTTGATCCTATAAGCATAAGCTATAATGTTAGTAATTTAGGGAGGGAACATTACTCTATGTGTGGTCATGGTGTTGCAAGGAAACTGCAACTTAATGTTAAAATTAGTGTTCTAAAACGCAGCCTAGGCGGCCCTTGGCCGCCGCGATTAAGTGCAAATCGTCACCCCTAGGTGTCGGGCCCGATCAGCACCTAGGTGGCCTAGCTGCCTGGGTCGTCACTTGGGTCTCGCGTGGCCTGGGGCCACTTGGGTCGATTAATCTTTTCCTTTCTCTCTCTCTCGTTGGTTGCTGCTTTCCTGTTCTCTCTCTCTCTTGTTGCATGCTACCTAAGTCATCTCTCGTGGACTTGTCGCCGCTGCTGATCTCGTCGTTTCTTTCTCTCTTGCTGCCGATCGGGCCGTTCTCTCCTTGTTGGTCCTTGCTGTTCTTTCTCCGGTACGTATGGCCATCTTCCTCCTCGCTGTTTGTTGTGCCATCTTCCTCCTTTCTTTTTGCTACTTGCAACAAGCAGCAAGTTACACTGTTATAACTTTTAGCAGTTATACTTAGATAATGTGTACTGTTATACTAGTGTAACTTCACCAAAAATAACATTTTTCCTAGGCACCCTAGGCGCTAGGCCCTCGTTTGGCACCCGACTAGCGCCTAGCGCGTTTTAGAATATTGGTTAAAATAATAAGCCTGCATTTTTTTGTAATGATTTTATAATTAATGTATGAGCAATCTATGTGTGATTTTTTTTGGGGGAGCAAGGGGGTGAAATGCTTCAGACTTAGAAGATAAAAATATAGATAAAAATGATAAGACAAATTAGAATTCATGTGTTCACATTGGGATAAAGGCTTCATATCTTTTGAATTATATCACGCTAATTTATCATTTTGTGTTTATTGTTAAAGAGATATTCCTCCAATTCATTCAACAATAACCATGAGTCTTAATGCCACTAGATGGGGTTGAGTTATACCAATTCATTCATGGGAGTTTTTTTTTTTATCCCTTGTAAATTTGTATTTTTTTTAACTGGTTGCTTGTTTTCTGAAATTGAATTAGGGTCACCGGATCGTGCTAATTTATTTAACTTTTATTTTTGTTTTCTAGTTGTAATGTTACTAGTTGCCATATTCATATTCTTGTCATTTTGTTTTTTTAATTTCTTTCACTCATTGTAACTCTTTTGTTTTACAGAAAGACGAGAAAGGGGGTACAGATGAAGAGATCAAAGAATGTTAGAAAGATTAAAGCCATAGCAAAAGCTGTATCTCAAAACGAAAAAATCTTGGAGAAAATATTGAAGAATGAAAATAAAACGTCTAAAATGAATTCTGCCAAGAGGTTGTATGACTGAGTTATTTCATCTGCTCTCTTGAATAGGTTTTAGAAATGTAAGGGCCTGATCATTTGTAGAGAATATTTTTGTTTTTTAATTCCATTTTTTTGTTGAATAATTGAATATCTCCTTAAAAAATAGAAAATTTAGCTTTTTTTTATTTTTATTTTTTTTAACTTTATAGTATGAATTAGCAGATATCATCTATGATGATTTCTAAATTTTTTGAAAATGAATGCTACAACCGTTTGAAACATAAAATGTTAAGATATCTTTAATTAATTATAAAATTGGAGGTGGAAGGTAAGAATTATTTTCTGAATTTGAATGACTTTTTTGGGTTTATGTACAACTTTTTGCCATCCAATTTACGACTTTGAAGTACTGTATTCAGTCGTAACCAATAGCCTTGTGATGATCATCATTTGATGAAATTATGTGAAATTCCGTGGATTTGTGATTGTGTTTTGTAAATGTGAGGTAGCTGCAGTTCAAAGTGTGGGGCGTGCTCTAATTTTAAGCTGATATTTGTAGATTAAGTTTTAAAGACTTGGTTAGCGTCCAAGGAGGGACAGTTTCTTGAAGTATTTTGGAAGCTTAAACCAAGGGTGCTGTAAAAGGTTATCTGTATTTGTCATGTTATGTTATTATTCATAAAAAGTTCTATTTTAATACTGGTTCGTAGTCCATTATAAGTAACAGTTTAAAATGCATCACGGGTTCGATGGTAACAAAAAGAGTAGCATTGCCGAGTAGATATTAAACGGGCCAATTGTTATATGACTTAAAATATTATGTATGATTTTATCAATTATACATGTTATATATTGTTGAGTCATTGAGCTCTATTTTCTTTTAGTGATAAATTTACTCCTCTCACCGTTAAAAAATTAATTAGTGGTTAGTCCAAAATAGATATTAAGTTGGTTAAAAAAGGTTATAAAAAAATTTAACATACTTATTATATAATTAAGACAATTTACTAAAATATAATGATGACTAGGTGGATCACTATCAAAGACCACTAATTCAAATGTAAAATTAAATTTAACTTGCATTCTTCATTTTTTACCCATCACTTGCAGTTGCACCTTAAAATTAAACGATATGTTCTTTTGTGCAAAAAAAAAGGTAAATTATTTAATTGGCAAAAAAAAAAGGTGTTTATTTATTGAAATTATATGTATATATTCACAGATGATATCTATTAAGCCGTATGTTTTCTTGATAAATAAAATGCAATGCAAGGTTGGTTGAACCGAAAATTTTCCTTTCCCTTCCCTTTCCTCCCCCACCGCACCCAAGTGCAGCTGACCGCATTACCTCGAAATTGAACTCTTGAATTCAAACAAATTTTGATTAGAAAAAAGAAAAAAGAAAACATAATACACACACACGCACACAATAAAATCAGATAAAGATATATGGGAGGGTGCGTGATGTGATGAGATTGTGGCAATGTCCAAAACGGAATCAGCTTCCTCCTCCTTGTATGTGAGCGTAAACACACAACTACTGAGGCCCGAGTGATGTCATAATTACAAGCTCCTCCTCCACCGTCTTTATCCGCCTTTCTTAGCCTCCTCTTCTCTAACAGATACATATCCAGTTCAATCACCGTTTCGATCTCTCTGTAAATCTGTCTCTTTCCTTTCCCCACCTCTGTATCTGTGTCTCGCTAGGGTTTATTGCTTTCCCCCTGGGCTTCAATGGCTGCTTCGTCTTCCAGAAAGACCTGCTTTCAGTGCGAGGACTCCAACTCCTCTGACTTCAGAAATGGCTGGCGCCTTCGCAGCGGCCACTTCGTTCAGCTTTGCGACAGATGCGCGTAAGCCCTTCTCCCCTCTCTCTTTGTGTGCCATAGGTTGACTGGCTTTTCAAATTTGCTTAAATGAATTTATGGCTAGTTGCAGCGTATCTGATAACGGTGTGTGCAACGATAGTGTGTGTGTTCCATCCATCTGGTCCCATTTTAAATTTGATGCAATTTTGCCCTCCCTCTGATTCAGATGCAAAAGCTTTTTATGTTTTCTTGCATGTCAAGCAATCTTGTAATTAGTGTACGTTGCACGAATATGGAGTGTATTTAGTTGCAACTGTTGCTAGGAATTATCAGATTGCTTTGGTAGAAATCTTTCCCTGTTGTGATCGCTCAGTTTGCAACTACGAGCGGACACAGTTGTGTTCCTTTAGCTTTTCGTTCAGGCTTAGGATCGTTGGGAAAAACCATTTGGCATATATGTATACTGCTGAATTTTTAGTTCCCTTGATGAATACATTAGCTTTTGTAGCCGCTTTCCATTTATGCTGCCTCTCTGATATTGTGAGGTTCATTGACTGAGAGTTGTTGTATTATACATACATACATATATACATACATACATATATATATATTGTGTTGCCAAGAATTTTATGTTAGGCATTTTGAACATGGGTTTTTTCCCTACTATCTGAAGAGTTTTTTTTTTTTTTTCCTTTTTGTTCTTTTCTTCTCACTCCTTAAACGTTTTATCTTTCCTGTTTTTAGCTCAGGGAGGGTTTTGCGAATCAAATTAGTGGAAGTCTGGCTTAATTTTTTATTACATCAGTTGTCATCTCTGGTCGCTTTCTGTTCTATTTAAATTTATGCTTCTTGCTTTGGTAGTATAATGGAAGGACATGAATGACACAATCTTATCATTTGTTGCACCTGTATACCGTTTTGGCCTCTGACTTGGTGCTTTTTATGCATTAGTTCTTTGTATGATGAAGGAAGATTTTGTGAAAATTTTCATTCCAATGATGATGGTTGGAGGGATTGCGAATCGTGTGGGAAGGTGAGGAAGTTGCTATATTCTGTATGTATATACATAAACATACCTATTGCATTCTTGGGGTTAAAGCAAATATCTAAACTGTGCATTGAAGATATTTGAATTCAAATTGCTTTTTATATGCTACTCCATTCTCATATTTGCAGTTGATTCATTGTGGATGTATCGTGTCATTCCATGCATATATGCTGTTGGATTTTGGTGGAGTGATCTGCATGGAATGCTCAAAGATGAATTTTATTCTGGTAAGAGGGACTAGTTCTTCACCCATCATGTACTCTGCCTTTCCTGGTCCTTATTTATATATCAACTGTGTGGTACTATGACCCTGGTGCCTTGTGCATTATCTAAGTCGTTACTTTGTGCTTGCTGTTTCAGTCCATCTCATGTGATTTTGTTTGTTTTTTGTTTTTTTAAGTACTTTCTAACTCAACAATTTCAGAAATCTTCTCTATTAGGGTGTGAGACCAATCTATTCTGTAAGATTTAATTCTCCACCCTTGTTATTTCAGGCACGAAAACGATGTCTATATTCAGAAAGCCGAATACAAAATGAAGTGTGTCAAGGGGATGCAACCAGGAAAATTCAGATAGATCCTCAGTACTGGCCTAGAGTGACTGACCCAGAGTTGCAACAGGTTTCGAAAAAGTATCCTCTGAAAAATCCAATTTTCTTCTGAAGTTATACATTGTTAGATAGATTTTTAGTTAGAATGTCAATCAACCTTGAAGTGAACAGAAGTTCTGAGTCCAATTTGCCTTGTATCCCACTCATTTTTTTCCCCCTGCAATAGGGGATGGATTTCATGCAAGCCTTCTTTTCTCTTATTCTGTCTATAACTTGGGACCATTTGATTTGAGAATCCTTGACTATATCTTAGAACAAAATCTATTGTTGTTCCTTTGTTCGAGAAATTATTGTCTGCTAGTGATGCTGATCACAAGCTGGCACGTCTTGTGATACCAAAAAAATGTGCAGAGGTGGGCCTTCCCTCTCTCTCTCTTGGTTTTAAATTGTTACTAAAGGTATTTTAATGCTTAAAGTTGACATGTGTTCATTATTTAGATATGGTACTGCTAATTTTTAGGTCAAATAAAGTCCAATCTAACAGGTGGCATCTTGATAAAATCCTGAGGGATGCTTAGAATGTTTTTCATGTTAATTAGAATTTAATCATCAATTCATGCAACTTTATCTCGCCAACTCTTCAGACCATTTTAATTGATGAAGCATCTGCATTATGGCAGACTTAAAGATTTTCTCTGGTTCCAGTCAGTTATTCGTACTTGTTTATGTGGGGTTTAAGGACTTAACAGGCTGTAAGTTCATTACCTGCAATGCAGATTCCCCTGTCATAAAATTCCTTTAGCTCAGCGTGTAGCGTGGGATGTTCTAATATCTTCATCCTCATGTTTTTTCTTGACTCTTACTGCAATGTGCTGCAAAAGTTTTATTTCCTTTTCTCAATCACAATCTAGTACAAAGAGTTCTGTAAAACAGTGAAAAATGAACAACACAAGAAAAAGCTACAAAAAATAAGACTTCCCTTCTTGAGGTAATGAATCTCAAGGGTCGTGAATCAATTTATGGTGTTTGGATATATGTAAGATCTCACTTGATGGGGTGACACTTGTCTGTGGTCTGTTCACTCTGCATTTTGCTATGCCCCTTGTTATAATAAGACTAATGACTTCCTTTGGATGCTGAGGACCAATGAGCCCGAGGCACCATAAAAATTTATTAATACACATTCTTAATGTCTTGCATTAACTTATGTTACCTAACCCTAATCATCAAGCAGGCTTTTTTCCCCAAGATTACTTCCCCACACGGCTGCTTGGTCAAAATCCAAGATACAGAAGACAAGGAGTGGGAATTCCAGTTCCGATACTGGCCTAATAGTGGGAGCAAGATGTATGTTCTGGAAGGGCTTAGGGATTATATGGCGTCAATGCAATGGCAAGCTGGTGACACAGGTGAGCTTCCCGAGTTGCTACTGGAAAAGGTTAAGTGGACCTTTATCTTTTACTTCCTAATTTTAGGTCTAGTATATAATCAAATTGATACTGCTGACTTGCCTTTCTATGCATGTAACTAAGCAGTCCATAGATCTTATTAGTGATTTCAAGTCAAATTGTCATTCTCTAAACAATTATATTATTTTGTAGCTTCCATTTCAAATACTTCATAATTGCATTCTTTGATAACATGTGCTCTGATGTTGGTTCCTCCTTGATGGATCCAAATTCTTCAATCATCTTCATAAGTCATAACTTCTCAATATACGTCAACTAATGACATCGGGTGTCATGTCGTTATTACCTGAAAATTTGTTAGGATGCTTATATAAACATATACAGACTTGTGATTTTCCATGCACCTGCCAGTGATGAGTTTTTTATTTTTTTCTACTTAGGACTAATAGTGTGTTTCTTTCTAGTGATATTTTACAGGATTGAACCGGAGAAAAAGTTGGTCATGGGATTGAGAAAGACTCATGCTGTTATACCAGCTTGTGAGGTATGACAAAAATATGTTATGATATTATATGCTTAGAGTGGATTGTTTTACTGGATGAACCCTATAAGAATAACTGGGGCATTTTGTCTATTGTTAAATATTGACTGCATGGATATCCCACATATGTTATGCTGATGTTGCTTCTGTTGTATTTCACTGGGCTAATTGAAAATAAAAATCATGGGAGATTGGAAATTGGATGCCACTAAAGTTTTTTTTTTATGGATTTCTTTTAAGATCACTAAATTGTTCAAAACCCGGCAAAGAATGCTTGTTTATCACATCTGCAAAATTTTGGAAAACTTTCTCTAGTTCTCCTCATGTGTATTATTAAGTCATTGACATCCCATTATCATCACAAGCTTTGATTCCATTAGGTGGGGTCTGCTACATAAATTCAATATCTCCAATCATCTCTATCTATGGCCGCACCATCTGTAAGGACATTATATCTCATATCATGCCTAAGGGGTTTTCTACTATGTTTTCTTGCTCTTCCTCTGCCTCTTTATTGTAAACTTCTTCCATTCCATTCACTTGTATCGTAGGTGCACTTATTGGTCTTTTTCTCACATATTGAACATCATCATAATCATTTCATGTGCATTTTATCTTCAGTAGATGCCATTTCAACCTTATTATATATACTCTTGTTCGTAATTTTTTTTTAAGTGGCTGCAGATCCATTGCAACACCTTTATCTTTGTTATGTTCATGTTTTGCACGTGTTGGTGTTTAATTGCGTAATATTCCTAGCTAAATAACAAACAGTCTTTGTTTTTAGCTTTAAAAGGATTATATGATAGCATAAAATATTGTGTACATTTCTTTATTTTAACCATTTTATCTTAGTTTTGTCACTATCATCTTCAATAATTTCTTTCTTTTTGAATGATTGATCTGACACGTAGTAATTAAAATTGTATTGGATCAACCAGTTCAGCTAAGGATCAATGACTAGCTAGTTGAGTTCAAGAAAAGATCGAGGATGTGTATAAATCGGTCAAGGTCGACTGATTTTTCTTTTTTTTTTTCCAAGTACTGAATAATCCAGACTCTTTTTGGTTATCAGCTCTAGTACCAATTGTTAGGCATCCAACATATGTTACTTGATACAGTATAAAAAACATAGAATAAATTGTCATACCCATACAAGATCAAAATTACACACACATAAATTAACACGATTCTACAAATTGCATGCCTCCTTGAGCAAAGGAGGAACAAAGTTTACTATTGAGCAAAGGAGGAACAAAGTTTACCATGTGAATAATGGGTTACAAAAGAGAGAAACTATATCACTCAACCCCAACCCAATATATCCAAACTCATTGTCTCATTGAGATTTATCGCTCCCTAAACAGCACCTAATTAATGCCCTACCACCATCTAATAATCAAATATGAGGCTCTATTTGCAGAGAGAATAAGATACATCAGAAATTTAAAACTGATTTGAGTTTTTGATTGGGTATACAAATCCTGTCTCTATTATATTTTGTTTTGGGGGTCTTCTGATTTAACTCTTAATTTTAGTTCATGATTGGTTCTTTTTTTGTGACCATTTGGGTTTTGACATCCACACATAACCAAGATGGATTTGGTAAGATCCAGATTTGATTCCAATGGATATGATTGCCCTATATAATGTTTCTTATATGGATAATTCTGATATTGCTTGATATAGTGATTTGACCCAATTTGATAGAGCCCTTTTGACTCCGTTTGAGCCATTGCCTACTTGAATTAGTTTTGGTAACTAACAAATGGTGACTACCTTCTTGATTGGTTGTGGAGGCTTCTTGTATGGCAGCTATGGTGGCAGCCCAAGGGTGGGGGCATGTTATTTCTCCCCAATGGGCTAATCTTCCTTGCTTCGTCTTCAATGGCGGAGTTTTGAGGTTGTTGGTCCTTGTGTCTTGGATTTTCTGACACTCTTGCCTTACCATAGGGGTACAAGAAGACTGGTGGTTGAGGCTTTTATTAAGCATTTGGTGTGGACTTCCTCTCTTTGGCCTGTAACACCCCAAACATTTCTAGAATTTTGGCTGAGCTATTTTTGTGGAAATTTATTTTTGGGATAATTAATTTCGAGAAATAGCGATTCAATATATTACTTGAATTTTTGGAGACACAAATATTTTTCTATGACAAGATAGATGATTGGGCTAACTTATTAAACGGATGAGAATGATTGGGAATAGAATATCAACAGGGAAGTGAGATCAACTGCTGGATGTCAAGTTGGCTAGTGAGGGACCTGAACTTATGAAGTTTGATATTACGGTAAGAGGTTAAAGGACTTTTAGAAAATAAATGTCATAATTGGACTCCTCGTGTCAAAATGAGTTCGTAGACATATGACTTGATAGGTTTTGAGGAAGTGTGCCATGAGCATGATTTTTAGGGAAAAATACCAAGTAACATGAAGAACAACAGTGAAGTTGACAAGGCCTAATGTATGCTTTGATAAGTGTCATGATGGTTTTAAATGAAGAAAGAGAGACAAGAATAAGCAATGATGGCCTATTTTATGGGGTTTCTTGTAAGAGAAGAGGAGTGGGAGAGCATGGCTGAAGCATGCTTGCCCAAATCTAAAGAGTGAAGGGAAAAGAGAATGGGATATTTTTAAATGATGAAAATGCCCCTAATCCTTTAATAGTATTAAAAGGGGCTAAGAGACCCATTGTCCTAATTTTGGTGGAGGACTAGTCAGGGCTTGATAGTGGCTATGAACAAGGAAGAAAAGAAATAAGGAGAAAAGAAGTAGAGAGAAAAAGGGAAGGAAAGAAGAGGAGAAGAAGAGATTGAAGCTAGCATTCATATCCTTTAGATCTGTTGAAGGAAGATAAAATGAAGATACAGAAGTGATACGTGGTTGTGTGTTGTGTTTGAATAAAAGTCGAAAGGAGATGAGATGATAAGGAGTATTTGAAACTAAAGAGATAAGAAAGATGAGAAGATAGAGATAAAGTGGTTTGAGGAGATGAGAAGATAAAGATAAAGTGGTTCCATAAAAATAGGATAAAACTACCACTTGAGTTTAAATCCTACCCTATTTGTTTTGTAACATATTTGAACTTGTATTTTGTATCCTATCCCTGTATTTTAGGAGGAAACCGTGGCCTAGCTCATGTATAAATACTCATTCAAAACTCAATACGAAGTGAGAAAATAAGTGCTTTGTTAGTCTTGAATTCTACCTAAGGTATTCCTACTTAGGTTATTTAATTTGTTCATGGTATCAGAGCCACTGATCTTGTGTTTGAATACCTTGTCCTTCTCCTTCAACAAGCAGTAGCATTCATGATGGTCGACAATCCATCGACGAGTGGAACCTCCACCACCGGTTCTACACCCAACAAAACCACACAAGTTCAGGTTGTTCCAATTTCTTTGGACAACCATACCCTTCAAATAACACAACAAAAGTTGAATGGGACTAATTTTTGAGAATGGTCCAATCAGTTTTGTTGGTTTTCAAAGGAAAAGGAAAGTGGGATATCTTACCAGTGCCACTTCTATGCTAGATACTGAAGTAGCGGCCTATGAAGTCTGGGATGCTGAGAACTCAATTGTGATGGCTTAGCTTATTAATTCTATGGAGCCAAAAATAGGTAGGACTTATTGTCAGGGTCTTAGTCCTGACAAGGTAATGAGTGAGGGGAATTAGGGTAGGAATGAAGAGAGAAAGAAAGAGAGAGGAAGAAACGAGTGGGAGAGTGTACAGAGGGGAATTGAGAGATAGGGAAGGAATTGAAAGTTGTCAAAGAATTCATCGATGCCTTTTTATTGAGAGGGTGTTAGATTGGGAGCACTGACAGTCCTCAATTCAAGTCCAAATACGCACTCAAAACACCCTTACACACATTGGTTTAATTCAATACAGAAATATAACAAGAATAGAATTGAAAAGATTGAATAAAGAACATGCAAACCACACAAGAAACACCTAACTTTTATCTTGGTTCAGATAGCATAAAACGGTCCTACATCCAGCTTCTGATCAGAGAGAGCAATCCACTATGATCTTGATGAAAACAATACAAGATTATCACTTGCACAATCCCTTCTCTCACTGATACACGAGAACTCTCACTATGAGATTACAAGACTATCTTCTCTAGCTTTCTCTCACAATACAACTTTCGCACACAACAATGAGAATAATCAATCACTTGTCCCCTGCAATTTACCCCGCATCTCTTATTTATAGACTTCAGAGCGTGAGTTACAAAGGGAGATATAACCGGGACATTTCCCTAACTATCCCTCACTTAATATAACATACAATTAGCCTAAATTACCTAACTGACACTACCACACGTATAACCTCAAATAAACATGTCCAAGTCTCTCTAATTTTCCAGCCACTCAATACAAAACTGAATAACAGAGGGAAAGCCCCTTTATATAGGCCCATCCTCCTACTTGATGGCGTCAAACTCTGGTTTCAGAACAGAGAGAGCAATAACCATAAAAAACTTCTCTCGTTGAACAATTTGTTCGGTGCGGGTCGTAGTGAGAGGAAGAAGAGAATCAAATTCTTGCATGAGAGCCCGAACATGCCCCAGATAAGATTCCATGGACGACTCTTGCTTGAGATTCTTGATATTAGAAACCACAGTGTACAAACGTTGGATGTCGTTTATATAACATTCTTCAGCTTCCTTCCACACATTAACACAAGTTTCAAAGGGGCAAAAGAGCTGCATGATGGAAGGATCAATAGACTGCCATAGGAGGCTACATAACTGGGCATCAACTTGTTCCCATCTAGCTCGATTCGCTTCTGGCACACTTTCAGCCTTTGTGGTAAGATGATCCGCTTGGCCTTGCCCTTTGAACCACATTTTGACAGAGGCTGCCCATGAGAGATAATTGGTCTTCCCTATCAACTTGACAATGGTAATATTGGTTGTCCCAAGATTGGAGACAGTAAAGGATTGAGAGGCAGTAGGGGCAACAGGTGCCGAAGTGGGAATAGCATTGGCAGAAACGGCGTCACTAAAATTAGACATGGCGAGGGTTTCTGTTACATCCCGTTCGAGCGATAGAAAGGTCTGGAACAACTTATCCTGATGGGCCTACGCGAACTTCTCAGGGCGGTCACCCATCCCTGGATTACCCCAGGTCAAGCACGCTTAACTTGGGAGTTCTTTACCAACATTCAACCCAAAAGGTATCCAGCTGATGTTGTTTCCTTTCTTACACTATCCTCAATATATACTAATCTCTCTGGGCTCTCGGGGTATTACATTCTCCCCCCCTTAAGCACATGACGTCCTCGTCATGCGACCTTACAACTAGTCCCAGCTCTCCCTCATCCAGTGTCCCCGGTCCAGTACCCTCAGCCTTGGGCTAGTACACGGTCCCTAGTCCAGTACTCCCAGCCTTTGGCTAGTACACGGTCCCAAGACACGGCCCGGGTCGGCTCTGATACCACCTGTAACATCTCGTTCGAGTGATAGAAAGGTCCGGAACAACTTATCCTGATGGGCCTACGCGAACTTCCCAGGGCGGTCACCCATCCCTGGATTACCCCAGGTCAAGCACGCTTAACTTGGGAGTTCTTTGCCAACATTCAGCCCAAAAGGTATCCAGTTGGTGTTGTTTCCTTTCTTATACTATCCTCGATATATACTAATCTCTCTGGGCTCTCGGGGTATTACAGTTTTGACACTGGAAGTGGCTTGAGGAGTCGCCGGCGATCAGATCTGGAGAAGCTGGAAAAAAGTGGCTGGTGGATGCGTTGTCACGCGCTGGCGCGTGGAGACAGAGGCAGCAATACGCGGCGGTGCGTGGGTGGTCCGGCGGCGGCGAGTCTTCGGCGGTCGGTAGATCTAGGGGCGGCAAACCTGATGGTGGTGGCGGTGTTATCCAATGGTGGCTGGACAGTGGGGTTTTGGTATTGGGAAGTGATGGTTAGGGTTTGACGGCTAGGGTTTTGGTTGCTAGAAAAAAAAAAAAACACAGTGGGGCTAGGGTTTTTTTCTCATTGGTGGCTCTGATACTATGTGAGAAAATAATTATGAGAAAAAACCTAAGAGACTAGCCTCTTTTAGCTTGTTATTTATAATAAGTATAATGGGTCTTAAAGCTATGGGCTTAATCTAATTACAAAAATAAATCACACACATATAATAACTATAATATATACTAATAATTCTAACACTTATCATTGGTGATAATATCTAAGAAATAGAAAAGCTTAAAGAGCAGTTATAACAAGTTTTTTTGAAGTAAAAGACCTAGGATAGTTGAGGTATTTGCTAGGAATGGAAATGGCTAGAAGTAAAGAAGGCATTTGCATCTCTCAAAGGAAATACATACTGGATTTACGAAAGGAAACATGCAAGCTTGCCTGTAAACCAATCGGCACACATCGGGAGCCAAACTGGAAGAATAAAGATGGAACAGAATGCCTGGTAGACAGAGGGAGATACCAATGGTTAGCGGGCAAATTGATTTACCTATCTCTTTCACGACCTGATATTGCATATGTAGTGAGTGTAGTGGGCCAATTTATGTATGCACCCACTAGCAAACACCTCAATGTTTTTTTTTTTCTGTAAATGAGAGATTCATAAAACGCAAACCAAAGCCGAAATGGCTACAAGCTAAGGCCAAGGCATACCCCAGACAGACCAAAAACCTGGGGCATGAACATAACAACGATCACCCACTGGGAAAGGGCTGTCATATTCTCATATACCTTAGAGGTATACCTAGGAAAGGGCTGCTATTTAGAAAGAATGAGGACCGAGGAATAATGGAATTCGTGGATGCTGATTGGGTTGGATCTATTGATAGCAGGTCTACATTAGGCTATTGTACTAAGGTATGGGGAAATCTTGTTACACGGAGAAGCAAGAAGCAAAATGTGGTTGCTTGAAGTAGTGTAGTGGAAGAGTACCGAGCCATTGCTCAAGGTATTTGTGAAATAATTTGGCTCGAAAAACTAATGAAAGATTTGAATGTACCTATATCTACTCCTACAAGGTTGTACAGTGACAGCAAATCAGCAATAAACATTATGAATAATTCGGTACAACATGACTGAATGAAGCAAGTGAGGATTGATTAACACTTTGTTAAATAGGAAATTGAAGATGGAGGGATTTTAATCTCACCTATATCCCTACTGAGTCTCAAGAAGTTGATATTTTTACTAAAGCTATGACTAAACAAGGGTTTGAATTGATTAGAGGCAAGCTGAGAATGAGTGTCATCTTTTCACTAGGTTGAGGGGAAATGTTGAAGGAAGATAAAATGAAGATACAAAAGTGATATGTGGCTGTGTGTGTGTGTTTTTGAATAAAAGCTGAACAGAGATGAGATGATAAGGAATATTTGAAACTAATGAGATAAGAAAGATGAGAAGATAAAGAGGAGATGAGAAGATAGAGATAAAGTGGTTTGAGGAGATGAGAAGATAAAGATAAAGTGGTTCCATAAAAATAGGATAAAATTACCACTTGAGTTTAAATCCCACCCTATCTATTTTGTAACATATTTGAACTTGTATTTTGTATCCTATCCCTATATTTTAGGGGCAAATCGTGGCCTAGCTCATGTATAATACTCATTCTAAACTCAATACAAAGTGAGAAAATAAGTGCTTTGTTAGTCTCGAATTCTACCTAAAGTATTCCTACTTAGGTTATTTAATTTGTTCAAGCTCTAACCTTCATTTTCCTTAAGGTATGGGGTATGAACAATTTCTTTACAAATATTATTTTGACATGATAAATAGATTGCACATGGTTATTTTGAATGTCTTGCATGAAAATGTTGAAAACGGTGATGCATGTGCTAGTTTGATAGTCTTGAAAATAATGTGTTGAAGTTGCAATCTATGAAAGCCTTGTTACATTTTGTGTTGATAAAATGTTATCCATGCCAAATGTGTTTTTGCATGATGATTGTTAAATGCATAGCTCACCCCCAAATATACTTTTGTATAAATGTATATATATGTAGATGTGCAAGTAGAACATCCCAAAGGAGAGGAGAAGCTCGTTGGGTAAAATGTGATTACATTGGATTTTTAATTATTTTGCAAGGCCGAAACCTATTTTGTGATCTTAGCAGAGAAAGAACTTAGTATAATTTCTAACTGTGTATCAAGATAGTGGGATTTGATGCAATATTTACTCTATGGATTTTATTTGATGTAATGGGAAGCTTGAATAGAAAATTTGAGGTTTAATATTTGAGAGTTGAACTTTGGAGCTCGTTGGACAGTGCAGGGTTTGGAGATGCAAGGATAAGGAAAAAAAAAAAATACAATAGCATGGCTGAACTGAGGGTCAACCATCGGAGATGACCCTTGGAAGACCCTTGGCCAGAAGGGCAAAGGACCAGCCTCGGCCTTGGGGGCCCTTTTTATGATGTGAAGCTGGGAGCATTTTGCTCCCAGCACAAGGGTAAGGGGGGTGGCATTTAATTGCCGTCCCAAGACAATATATAAATTATTATCTTAAATACATACATATGTATACTAACAGAGAAAAATACATGCATATATATACAAATGTAAAAAAAATGAGTTAGAATAAAAGAGATTAAAAGGTTGTGATGATGCCACACATTTTGGGAATAGAAATTTGAAGGGACACTACTGAAGACCAAATTCGCAGTGTCTAAATGGATTTTAATTGCAGTTTAAAATTTGAGATTCAATCCTATGCTTTTGTATTATTTATTTATTTCCCTTAATTGATAAACTAAATTAAGGGTGTCACCCACTAGAGTTTGGAGGGATAAACTTAATCCAAGGTCCGAGGTTTAAGTAAACTCTAGCAAGGTAAGTGGGAAATATAAATGTATTTGTCTGTGGCATTTATTAAATGAATTAGTCATTTATTGGAAGAAAAAAAATCCCACTATAATTGGGTGATGAATAACATCCGGGAAAAGAATGGGGTGTTGTAGGATCTCTCTTTCAGGTGAGGAGCTAAAATTAGAGTCAACCTCAGCTCTCCTATGTTGCAGCGGATCTTGCAATGGCTATGGGCTTTTCTTTTTGGCAATGGGCTTGCAATGGGTGTTAGTAACTCACTCTCCCTGCTACTTGTCAATCAGCAACCAACCACTTCTCTCTAGCGAGCATTGCTGAGTCTTCTTCATGCGTAGTGAACAGGGATGGTCATTTTGGATGGCAGGATTGGTCATGTGAAGCTCCTCTTCTCAAAACACAGTGGCACACTCCTTTTCTTCTACAACACAAGGTTCAGAAACAAGAAGCCTTCTTCAGTTTGGCTTCTTTCTTCGATGATGATGAGAGCTTCCAGCAAGCTCTTTTGTCCATCCACCAGTGGCTGGGTCACAAAACTAGCAAATTCTGGTTATTCAAATGGGTTATAGAACAAGGGGTTTCCAATGGTAGCTACCGCTTGCTTGCTTCGTTGGTTAGTGGGGCTGCAAACTGTCAAGAATGACCGGAGAAAAGAATTCAATCTTATTTCTCTTGAAGGGATTACTGAATTTATGTACAAAGCAGCCTATCAGAATAGGATGTTTCCAAATCAGAATAGGAAGTTTCCAAATCTAGATTTGGATACCTATACAATTTAGGATACAACTAATTTAGAATACAATCACAGCCATAAATCTTTAGAAAGGAAAAACAATTAAGTGATATGTCTTGCCCGAGAATGAGGACAAGATATATCTCATATCTTTGACACTCCTTCGCAAGATTGTGAGTGGATGTCATACATTTCAATCTTGTTCATCAACCTTTGACACACAGCTGCAGGTAAATCCTTGGTCAACACATTTGCCAATTGGTCACTTGAGGATATATATGGGGTGCAAATTAGGCCATTATCCAATTTTTCTTTAATAAAATGCCTATCCACTTCAACATACTTTGTTCGATCACATTGAACAGGATTGTGGGCAATGCTTATAGTTGATTTATTGTCACAGTAGAGTCTCATAGGAGCTGTCCATTTGATTCTAAGATCATCTTGCCACGACTCTGATTAAGGGCTGGGTAATTGTGGGAATTCGGTTGAATTCCAATAAAGAATATAAGAATTAAGAAAGGAATAGATAGAATGAGGAAATGAAGAAAGAGAGAATGAGAGGGAATGAGAGAGAGAACGAGAGAGAGGGAGAGATAGAAATGAGAGAAAGAACTTGTTATTCTTTGATGATCCTTCCTCTTACTGCTGTAGGATACTTATAGATTCTCTAGCAACCCTAATAGAAAGTATAACAATGTAACAACACAGCTAACTAATCATAACAGTAAAACACTAAGTTGTTGCACAATTAACTAACTAACTAACCTCCTAACCGCCCAACTAGTTAACAACTAACGACTACTATCGGCCCCTTTACTGGTATCAGAATCAACATTCCCTGGCTATAATTACTACAATTGGTAGTAGTTGATTTCGACGGCTTTTGGCGGAATTGGTAGAGTAGAGATATTATTTGATTCTAATGAGTACAAGAACTCCGACGAGTTTAATTGGTTACAGAGTGATAGGTGAGTGCAAGCATCCGAACGGAATCGAGGACGATTCAAGAATTTAGGTGAATTTTGACTAGTGGTCGGTGATTGGGTAAGAAGTGGACGCAGGCTTGGGGTGATCTTGAATCCGCAACAAATCGAACGCAGAACTGAAGGCTGTGACTACGAGGATTCTCAGCTCGGAGGTTGAAGGCGAAGTGGTATCAACGAAGGTGGTAGTGGATCGCAGCAGACGACAAAGGACTCCCAATGGAATCGACGATTGAAAGGGGGTGGGAGATCGACCCATTAGTAATGTTGGAAGGACCGAGCCGTAAGCAACAAAAGCAGGAAGGTATCTGAAGGTTAGCGGAGCCGGCGATCATAGGTAGACAATTGGCTGACTTGGAGCCCTTGGACGGTCATTGGGTGAGACGAAGGTGCCGATTCCAACGAGAAAGGAAGGCGTGAAGTGGGAAGAGGTCTGGGTGAGCGAGAACCCCAGCGATTGCACTGGCCGATTGGTATCGGGGGTGATCGAAGCCGATTCGGCGAAAGTACAACAATTCTTGTTTTTCGTTTGAAGGTGAAGTAGATCAGGCGAGTCCTCCGACCAATTCTTGGTGGCTTTGATGGTGACATAATAGGTTTGGGCGCAGGTTTAAGAATTGGTCTTAATTAAAGTTCAAGAGCATTGCTTCTCGGTTGAGAATTCGAAAAATTTCAATAGCTGATTCATGCAAGCTCGTAGTAGTGGGTTTGGATTTTTGAAGGCGACTCCTGATGGTTGATTCTTCTCGGTTGTACAAGTCTTGGAAACAACTCAAGAGGTAATTGACAGATTGCTGTTTAGAGGCGAATTTTTAAGGATTGGATTTGTGGAGATGGAGAACGGATTCCAGGAGAAAGTCGCTAATCTCAGTAAAAAATTGGACGACTTAATGATTTTGATTTCACTGAAATTTCACATCAATTTACCAAAGGAATTCTTTCCAAGATCCACTACAGAATCGATCCAACAGGAGCTGGAATCCTACCAAGGACCTCCAGTCTGCAAGAAGTGGATGAACTACCTGCAAGGGATTGGATGGGAATCGAGAGTTGCAACGAAGAATTCAATAACCTAACACAAGAAGACTCTGCCATGAATTATAAGGTAAGATTTGAGGAATTGAAAGTGCTAGCGCTCAATTATGAGCCAACCTTGATTGAGTCTTATTTTGTATCAAGATTCATTAATGGCCTCAATGATACGCTAAGGCCTATGGTGAAAATGTGTTGTCCTACTACGGTGGAACAAGCGACGGAGAAGGCGAGGCAACAAGAATTGGCACTGGATGCCATTTGTAGGAAGCATGGAGATGCTGCTTAGAAGTTATCTTAAGAGCAGCTAGTAGAACAAAGGTATTTCTACAGCTAACCCTAGTTTGTAGCAAGAAGTTGATAAATCAATTGAAGTGAATCAGGCAATTCCGGATGCTAAGGAAGGAATGACATATGCTGGAGAAAGCAACGTGACACCATTGGAGGAGGTAACTGTTGAAGAAGAACCTGTGATGTACACCAACAATCAGGAAGGCAAAGATGTTGCGAAGTTAGGAACATAAACAATCACCGCAACCTTAGATTTTGAAGATCTTAAATCTCTTTCTCTTGAAGGAATAGGACTGGAAGATTTTGATTCATTAGGAAAAGTAATTGGGACACCAATTAAGGAGAAATTGGTTGAAGAAGAACCGTTGGTGAATGAAAGCTAGCATGAAAGAACTCAGGAGGAACAGAGGACACAATTGAAGCAAGATGAATGGAAGAAGCGTGATGAGTCTCGGAAGATTGTGGAAGAGTTTTTGCTGTTTTGCGTGTTCCAATTCCAATTGGTGAGCTGCAATATCAAATCAAATCTTGGCTTGCAGCGAAGTTTGAGTTCCTTCCCATTACTGTAAAGGGTATTATTGGTGATATATTGGTAGATGACCTGGTCTTAGCAAAGGTTAAGGAACATATCGGAATTTACAGCGTGGATATGGAGATCGTCGAGGTTTACATTTTATATTTGCAAGACAAGCAAAAGAAGCATAACATAAGAGAAAGAAGGAGAGAGTGGATAAGGAGAAGGAAAGAAAGGAAAAAGAGAAGAAGAATAAATCAGATTGTGAGGGCTAGAATTGGATGAAGAACATGGTTAGTAGTTGCAAGTTCTTGGAGACAAGAACTCTTGAGGAGTGGGGAATTGTTATGACCCTAGGGGTAATCCGTAAAGGGGTTGGTAGTAGTTGTTAGTTGTTAACTAGCTGGGGGGTTAGGAGGTTAGTTAGTTAGTTAATTGTGCAACAACTTAGGGGCTTTTCTCTTTGTATTTTAGTTTTGAGTTTTGAATTCATTTTCAATTTTGTGTTTTGAGTGTTTAATTTGAGATTGTTGAAAATGCGTTCTTTTTGTTGAAATGTTGACAGGTTTTAAACTCTTCCAAATGAACAGAAAATAAGAACTTATAACCTGTAAATATAGTTTTTCAGTAAAATGAAGGAAAAAATTTAATTGCTATAAGAAGGCACACACATAATTTCATAAATGAGAATGCCTCTTTTATAGGCTTACAAGAACTAAAATTCCTAAAAAATCTCAACCACTACCAAATTTAATCTGCACTACATCCACTAAGCAGAAAATTAAGGAGAAAGAAAACTGATATGAGATAAAATCAATGACTAAGTCAAACTAAGACTTTTTCAAATAAAATTAAAAAATTAAAAAAACTTTTGAACTCATAAGCGTCAAACTTGAAGGCAAACTCTCATGAATTCTAACACTTTTTTGTCTGTACATTTTCTGTGTTTTGGAAATTTTGAACGTGTTTGTGATGAAAACAACCAAACTGACTTTTTTGTTGTTTTGAGTTTTCTTTACAAAATTTTTTCTTGTTTTCGAAAATGCATTTTTGAAAATATGAAAGTAAACATATTTTCATTGTTTTGGAGAACTGAAAACGGCCTGAAAACAGTAAGGAAAA
This sequence comes from Diospyros lotus, assembly GCF_014633365.1. Lineage (NCBI taxonomy): Eukaryota > Viridiplantae > Streptophyta > Magnoliopsida > Ericales > Ebenaceae > Diospyros > Diospyros lotus. The sequence goes on from NC_068352.1 coordinate 34,198,317, forward strand.
TAGGGCCTTATTTGTTGTTAGGGTTGCTAGAGGATTTATAAGTATCCTAGGGCAGTCAGAGGAAGGATCATCGAAGAATAACAAGTTCTTTCTCTCATTTCTATCTCTCCCTCTCTCTCTCGTTCTCTCCTTCTTCCTTTCCTCACTCTGTCTGTTCCTTTCTTAATTCCTATCTTCTTTCTTGGAATTCAACCGAATTCCCACAATTACCCAGCCCTCAATTAGAGGGCTTGACACATCCAATAGTATTTTAAGCCATAGTAACTCACACATCCCTGGAGCTATTAACCTAAATTTTGCTTCAGCACTTGACCGAGCCACCACACTTTCTTTTTGCTTCTCCAAGTCACAAGATTACCCCTTAGAAATGTGCAATAATCGGATGTAGACCTCTTATCCACCATAGATCCAGCATAATTAGCATCTGTGTAGGCTTCAAGAGATATAGTTTCTCCCTTTTTGAATATAATACCTTTCCCGGGGGTTCCCTTTAAGTAGTGTAAGATCTTATACACTGCTTTTAGATGAGTTTCTTTTGGGTTGTGCATGAATTGGCTAACCACACTTACTGCATAGGCAATGTCTGGCTGAGTATGAGCTAGATAAATGAGCCTCCTGACCAATCTTTGATAGTGCTGGAATTATGCTAATCTAACCTTGATCCTAGAATATTCTAGGATCGGTGTTCTATGTAAATATCATGTAAATATAGAAAGATAATAATGGTAGGATGCTGTCAATTATTTTTTTCCTTATTTGCTAGTAGTCATCTCCTTAAAAGAGGATGTTGTACACATTTATTTTGTATCAATGAAGAGATTTCTGGGTCTGATTTCTAAGTTGGTATCAGAGCCAAATTAAATCACAGCCATACACTGTGAAAAAACCCTAGGCTGCTCTGTCAGTCATCTGGAATCACCAAGCTGCCAGTGCTTCTCCGTCAACAACCCTTAGTCGCTGCCGATCTCAAATCTGTTGGCCCCTCTCCATCGGCAACTCTCGGTCGCCATCCCCAAACAACACCGATGCCGCCGATCGCGTTCCTAGACGCTGTCGACCGCTCGCGATTCCTGTGCTGTCGCTCGCGATCCCTGTGCTGCCTTCTCCCAGCGCGACGCTGGTAATTTGCTGCCTTCTCCCAGCGTTGTCTCCTTCCAGCGCTGCTATCTCCACCTCCTAGCGCTGCTATCGTTGCCTCCCAGTCGCTGCTTCCTTCTCCCAGCGTCATCTCCTTCCACCGCTGCTATCTCCACCTCCTAGCGCTGCTGTCGTTGCCTCCCAGAGTCATTGCTGCCCTTACACTAGCAGCTTCTGATTGTATCAACCAGTTTAGTCTTTCTCAGCCATGTCCGAAGTTACCTCTGAAATCTCTACAGTTGCTGTCCCACAAAAGTGCCAGCAACCTAGCCAACCCGTTCTGTCCAAATCACCACTATCTGCTTAAATGGTGATAACTTTCTTCGTTGGTCTCAATCAGTCCGGATGTATATCCGTGGGCAAGGGAAAATTGGCTATCTTACCGGGGACAAGAAGGAACCTACAGCAGATGACCCATCCCGTTCTATTTGGGATGCTGAAAACTCCATGGTAATGACATGGCTAGTCAATTCCATGGATGAAGATATCAGTTCCAATTATATGTGCTATCCTACTGCAAAGGAATTGTGGGACAATGTCAATCAGATGTACTCTGACCTGGGGAACCAATCTCAGGTTTTTGAATTACCTCTGAAACTAGGAGAGATCCGACAAGGAGATAATTCTGTCACTAAGTACTTCCATTCTTTGAAGCGATTGTGGCAAGATCTCGATCTCTTTAACACATATGAGTGGAAATCTACAGATGATTGCAACCACCACAAGAAACTAGTTGAAGATAGTCGTATTTACAAATTTCTTGCTGGCCTTAATATTGAGTTTGATGAAGTGCGAGGAAGGATCATTGGCCGGTCTCCTCTTGCGCCTATTGGTGATGTATTTGCTAAAGTTAGACGAGAAGAAAGCCGAAGGAGTGTCATGCTAGGAAAAAAGGCCACTGGTGAGTCATTTGAAAATTCTGCCCTAGTTGCTGATTCTACTGCCTACAAGGCTGCAAATTACCAGCGTCAGAGCAATGAGCAACCTCGGGTCTGGTGTGACCATTGTAACAAGCCACGCCATACTTGTGAAACTTGTTGGAAAATTCATGGCAAACCTGCCAATTGGAGGAGCAGTAAGGAAGGAGACAAGAGCCACCGTGGGGTCCCTACTGCCAATGGGGTCGATACCAGTCCCTTCAACAAAGAGCAAATTGATCAATTTTTGCGGCTGTTAAAATCCAATTCCTCATGTGGTATTCCTAGTGTTTCCTTGGCACATATAGGTAGAAAACCTAACGCCCTTTCTTGTCTTCATTTCTCTCCATGGGTTATAGATTCCGGAGCCTCTGATCATATGACTAGTTCTTCTCATTTTTTTAATACCTATACTCCTTGCTCTGGAAATGAAAAAATTAGAATTGTCGATGGTAGTTTTTCACCTATTGCCGGCAAAGGACTTATTAAACTGACTGAGAATATTCATCTCACTTCTGTCCTTCATGTTCCTAACCTAGCTTACAATCTTTTGTCGGTTAGTAAACTATGCAAAGATTCTAACTGTCGTGCTACTTTCTTTGACTCATTGTGAATTTCAGGACCAGACTTTGGGGACGATGATTGGGTGTGCTAGGATGATTGAAGGTCTTTACTACTTTGATGATATCTCTGTTGGTAATAAAAAAGCTCAGGGCTTTAGTAGTACTAGTTCAATTCTTGTTCCAGATACAATTATGCTATGGCATCTTAGACTAGGCCATTCTAGTTTTGTTTATTTGAAACGTTTCTTTCCTGAATTGTTTAAAGGAATGGATTTTTCACTTTTTCAATGTGATAGTTGCATCTTGGCAAAAAATCATCGTTCTACATATTTACCAAAACCCTACCAAGTATCCAAACCTTTTTATATAATTTATAGTGATGTTTGGGGTCCATCTAAAATTTCTACTCTCTCTGGCAAACGGTGGTATGTTACCTTTATTGATGATCATACACGTCTGTGTTGGGTTTATTTGATGCATAAAAAATCTGAAGTGGAATACTTATTCAAAAAATTTTATACTATGGTTGAAAATCAATTTCAAACCAAAATTAGTATTTTACACTCTGAAAATGGCACCGAGTATTTTAATGAGCACTTGGGGGATTTTTTGAAAGCTAAAGGTATTCACCATACATCTACTTGTCGGAATACTCCTCAACAGAATGGCATTGCTGAACGTAAAAACATGCATTTACTCGAAGTCGCATGTGCCATAATGTTTTCTATGCATATTCCAAAATATTTATGGGGTGAAGCTGTTTTGATGGCATCCTATTTGATAAATAGGATGCCCACTAAAGTGTTAAAGTACAAAACCCCTCTTGAGTGCCTAAGAGAAGTTTTTCCCAACATTCGGATTTTCCTATCAAGGTTTTTGGGTGTACTGTGTATATTCATATCCCTATCAATTTCGTTCCAAACTTGACCCTAGGGCTATCAAATGTGTTTTTTTGGGTTATGCCTCACATTTATGATCCTTACACCAAAAAAATCCATATCAGTATGGATGTTTCGTTTTTTGAAAAACAACCCTATTTTACCCAAAATTCTCTTCAGGGGGAGACATATGAAGTTGACGATAATTTTTGGGATGTTTTTGTCCCACTCCCAAATGCAATTTTCCCTACTCAAGAACTACATGTTTCTAATAATGGTCACTTAGGAGATTTTGGTTCTTTGGTGCCAAGTGAAGGGGTTTCTCATGCAGAGAGAGAAGTACTACAAATCGATCATCACGATCTGAATTCTAAGCTTTAGGTTTATACTAGGCAGAGATTTAATCAATGGAACAAAGACTTGAATGTCAACTCTGCACAAAACCAGTTTGAAAACTCGAGCAATGGCACTGTAAGTTCAAGAAATCCTACTTCAATGTCTAGTTTGCTTCCTTCAATTGTATCCAATAGTTCCCCAGTTGATTCTTCAAATATTAACAATTGTTCTCCTACTATTCCTGATCTTGATATTCCTATAGCAATTAAGAAAGGTGTCAGAAGTTGCACAAAACATCCTATTGCTAAATATCTCTCTTACCATAGACTATCAAAAAATCATAAAGCTTTCACATTTAGGATTTCACACTTGTTTGTTCCAAGGAATATACAGGAAATGTTGAATGATCCGAATTGGAAATTAGCAGTCACAGAAGAGATGAATGTTCTAAGCTGAAGTAGCACTTGGGAGATACTCTACCTGCCCAAAGGCAAGAAAATAGTAGGATATAAGTGGGTGTTTACAATAAAGTGTAAGGCTGATGGGAGTGTTGATAGATACAAAGCCAGACTAGTCGCTAAAGGCTTCACCCAAACTTATAGGATTGACTATCAGGAGACCTTTGCTCCTATTGCTAAAATAAACTCTATTAGAGTCTTGTTGTCTCTTGCAATAAATTCAGATTGGTCTCTACACCAGCTTGACGTCAAAAATGCGTTTTTTAATGGTGATCTTGAAGAGGAGGTCTTCATGAGTTTGCCTCTAGGATTCGAAAAGAAATTTGGGAGCGACAAAGTATGTAGACTAAAGAAATCCCTGTACGGTCTCAAATAGTCACCGAGAGCATGGTTTGAACACTTTGGAAAGACAATTACCAGTTATGGCTTCCTTCAGAGTCAGACAGAGCACACTATATTTTATAAACATTCAAAAGATGGTAAAGTTGCAATTTTGATTGTTTATGTTGACGACATTATTTTAACTGGTGATGATGAGACAGAGTTAGCAGCCCTTAAGAAGAAACTTGCTAAGGAGTTCCAAATTAAGGACTTGGGAATTCTAAAATACTTTCTTGGAATGGAGTTTGCAAGATCCAAAGAAGGTATTTTTGTCAATCAGAGAAAATATGTACTTGATCTTCTTGGAGAGACAGGTTTACTCTGTTGCAGGGTGTTGGAGACTCCCATTGAGCCTAATGTGAAACTATAGGCTACTAAAGCTGAAGAAGTGAAGAACAGGGAACAATATCAAAGACTTGTGGGCAGGTTAATTTACTTGTCTCATATGCGGCCTGATATTGCTTTTGCAGTTAGTATGGCACGTCAATTTATGCACTCACTAGGGCCAGAGCATTTCGAGATGGTCTACAGAATTCTAAGATATCTAAAAGGGACACCTGACTAAGGGCTAATGTTCAAGAAACATGGTCACTTGCAAGTTGAGATCTACACTGATGCAGATTGGGCAGAAAGTATTGATGATAGAAGATCTACTTTAGGCTATTGTTCTTTTGTTGAGGGAAACCTAGTCACCTGACGAAGTAAAAAACAAAATGTGGTGGCTAGAAGTAGTGCAGAAGCAGAGTTTAGAGCCGTTGCCCATGGAATTTGTGAGGGAATGTGGATCAAACGAATACTTGAAGAGCTGAAGTTTTCACTCTGTACCTATAAAAGTCTATTGTGACAAGACAACAAAGCTGCTATTTCACTAGCTCATAATCCAGTATTACATGATCGTACAAAATATATAGAGGTGGACAAACATTTCATTAAGGAGAAGATCGATGCTGGAATAATATGCATGCCATACCTTCCAACAACAGAACAAATTGCTGATGTTCTAACTAAGGGTCTACACAAGAAGCAGTTTGATAAACTTATTGGCAAGCTGGCTATGGAAGACATCTACAAACCAGCTTAAGGGGGAGTGCTGGAATTGTGCTGATCTAACCTTGATCCTAGAATATTCTAGGATCAGTGTTCTATGTAAATATCATGTAAATATAGAAAGATAATAATGGTAGGATGCTGTCAATTATTTCTTTCCTTCTTTGCTAGTAATCATCTCCTTAAAAGAGGATGTTGTACACATATATTTTGTATCAATGAAGAGATTTCTGGGTCTGATTTCTAAGTGATAGGATCCTTTATCTACTACACCATCTTTTGGAACCTCCCCTAATTGGTGATTAGGTTCAATTGGAGCGTCAATTGCCTTACTTCCCAACATTCCTGTTTTAGCAAGTAGGTCTAATACGTACTTCTGTTAGGAGATAAAGATTCCATCCTTAGAATGAGCCACTTCTATGCCCAAAAAATACTTCAATCTGACCAGCTCTTTAATTTCAAATTCTTTAATTAGACACTCCAATTGAACCTAATCATCTCCGGTGACTGCAATGTCATCCATATACGCTAACAACACTGTCACTCCCCCTATAGCCAAGCGGTGCATGAACAAGGTATGATCCCCTTGGCTTTGCTTGTATCTTGTACCAAGCATCGCCTTGTCAAGACTTTAGGTTAAGGGCTGGCAATTGGCGGAATTCTAGTATGAAACAGGATTAAGAAAGAGAATGAGGTAGGGAGAGAATAGAGAACGAGAGAACGAGAGAGAGAAAGAGAACCAAGAAGACGAGAGAGAGATTTGTTATTTAATCCAAGCGTGACTTCTCCTTCTACAATAGCCTACTTAATAGGTGCATACTCAATCAGTTGGAAGGCTAACTTCCTTTCTTGTTAGTTACAACAGGCCCTCCCAAGAGTTCCCTACAGTTACACCCTCTATTTATTACACTTCTACCCCCAAGTCATAACAAATTCCCCCCCCCCCCCCCCCCCCCAATTGAAAGAATTCTTGCCCTCAAGAATTTAGAAGAGGTTGATAGCATGAGGGAATTGCTTCAACAAATCTGTCAAATATTCCCATGTTGGCTAGTTTGAGGGTAAGTGTGACCATCTTACCAAGACTCGAGTAATAGGTGTCGTACCTTGATAGATAACCCTCCTCTCTACCAGTGCTTGGGGCTCAACAATAACTTCACCCTCAGATTCTTCTTCCATAAGGGGCAAAATCGAGTTGGTGGCAGTAGTGGGACCAACTCTCTTCTTTAACAATGAAACATGGAATATCGAATGCACTTTCACCCCTCTAGGCAGTTGCAACCGATTAGCTACCTCTCCCACCTTAGCAAGTATAGTATAAGGTTCAAAGTACTTTGAACTAAGTTTTAACACTGGAGTATTGGAGAAGGTAGGCTGAAGGAAACGCTTTACCTTAAGAACCACCTTGTCACCCACAACAAATGCCTTTGCACTTCTCTTCCTATTGGTAGTCTGCACCATCCAATTGTGGGTTGCAGCTAACTCTCTCTTTAGATTTGTCAACACCTCCTACCTCTACTGGAAATAACGCTCCACTTCAACCATGGAGGCTGAGGAATTAGATAGAGCTGGTAGTAGGGGTGGATTAAAACTAAATAGTGCTTCAAAAGGAGTCTGCTTGATAGCACTATGGTAACTCAAATTGTACCACCATTGTGCTAAAGATAAGCCCTTATTCCAACTCCTAGGGTTAGTAAATCACATGCATCGTAGGTATGTCTCAAGACATTGATTAACCCTCTCCGTTTGATCGTCAGGATTCCATGAATCTTCCCTAGTGAATCCAAAAATAGTCGTGCAACTTCTTGAGCTGAGACAGAGTGGGTGAGGCTAAGAAAATGGGCAAATTTCGCTAATCTATCCACTACCACCAAGATTACATCTTTGCCCTCCTTTTTTGGTAAACCCTCTATGAAATCCATAGAGATCCCCTCCCAAGCTTGATTTGGAATATGTAATGGTTGTAGTAACCCCGACAAAGCAACCTGTTCATGTTACGCTAGCATAAGGGTGAACCATGCAATGCTTGCATGATATGAGTCTTCAGCTGCTTATCATTTCCCACAACAATCCTCCCTTTGAACCTGATCACTCCATTATAAAGTGTATATTTGTGCTAATCATTAGGGTGGACAGCTAATTGAGCCAATAACCTTTGCAGCCACTCCGTATGAGCATAACTTCCCACAATATCCTTGACCCAATTTGGTGTTACTGCCACAATAGCTTGAGTTTGACAAGCCCCTTTTTCCTTCCTTTGAGATAGGGCATCAACCCCCAAATTCTCGTTTGCCTTCATATATTGGATTTTGTAATCCAATCCCAAGACCCCCTTCCTTTACAAATGAGTATGCAATTGCTGCTGAAGCAAGAACTATAGGCTTTCATGGTCTGTCTTCATTACAAAAGGATTGCTCTCCAAATAATGCCGCCACCTATCCACTGTCACAAACACAACAATCAGCTCTTTATCATATACACTTAACCCTAAATGTTTAGGAGCCAAACCTTGGTTAATGTAAGCCAACGGTCTCCCCTCTTGCATAAGCATAACCCTCACTCCACTGTCACAAGCATCAGTCTCCACCACAAAGGGCTTAGAAAAATTGGGCAATGCCAAAACTGGAGCTTGGGTCATAACCTTTTTAAGGGCCCCCAAAGCTGCCTTTGCTTTGGGATTCCAATGGAAGTTAGCCTTCTTAAGAAGCTCAGTCAAAGGGTTACTTATCACTCCATAATGCTGAATAAATTTTCTGTAATACCCTGTCAATCCCCAAAGTCCTCACAGCTCCTTAATCGTTGTAAGTCTAGGCCAACTCACCATAGCTTCAATTTTCTTTAGGTCAGTATTTACTCCCTTCCCTGAAATAATATGGCCCAAATATTCTACTTCTCTTTTGGCAAAAGTACACTTAGACAACCTGCCATTCATTTGATTAAATCTAAAGACTTTGAAGGCAGTTCTAAGGTGGTATAAATGCTGCTCAAGGTCTGAGCTGTACACAAGGATATCATCAAAGAAAACAAGTATGAATTTCTGTAAATAGGGACTAAAAATTTGGTTAATTAAAGCTTGAAAAGTGGCTGGGGTATCAGTGAGTCCAAATGGCATAATAGTGAACTCATATAGGCCTTGGTTTGTTCGAAATGTTGTTTTTGGTATGTCAGAAGGTTTCATTTGTATTTGGTGATATCCGGGTCTAAGGTCCAACTTAGAAAAAATAGTAGCATAGGTCAGTTCATCAAGCAAGTCCTTAATAATAGGTATAGGAAATTTGTTTTTAATGGTGAAAAAATTGAGTTGTCTATATTCCACACAAAATCACCAAGTGCCATCCTTTTTTTTTACAACGAGCACTGGTGAGGCATAGGGGCTTTAGCTGGGTTGAATGATGAAATTGGCTAACATTTCCTTGACTTGCTTTTTAATCTCAGTTTTTTGTATAGGTGCATAGCGGTAAGATTGAATGTTCACAGGTTCAATATTAGGTTTAAGGTGTATTGAATGGTCAAAAGGTCTTTGAGGGGGTGATGATGTGGGTTCCAAGAATAAATCCTTAAATTCATTCAACAATAGGTGCAAGTTATCACAAGTGCTTACCTCTGTTAGGAGTTGGATTATTGTTGGCCTTGCATCTGTTTGTTGGTCCTCCATCTCCACTCCGCCTTCTTCATATTCCATTGCTTGTATAGAATATAGCTGGGTAATGTGCTCCCTTTTCTTCTACATTAGCTTTTGTAATTTTCTTTCCGAAATCATCTTACACTCCCCCTGCTCTAGGCTGCCCCCCAAAGTTAATTTTTTTCCTTCCCTTTCCACTATCACCTCTAACTTGTTGAAGTCAAAGGTCAATGGACTCACAGTTTTCATCCAATCGACCTCTAAAACAATATTACACCCCCTTAGCTCCAATACCCTCAAGTCAGCCACAAATTTGACCCTTGCATCAACCACTTGAAATTGAGGCACTTGTGATAGCTATACATTCTATTTCTATTTGCCACCATTACCAATAGAGGGATTGTCTCAGTCAATTCACACTGGAGACTGACGACAGTAGCTTTATTCAAAAAGCTATGGGTGCTGCCGTTATCTATCATCACTGCCAACCTTCTTTTTCCCACCTGACCTCTAACCTGAATGATTTTCCCAGTGGGGCCTCCCTTTAGTGCATGGAAGGAAATCTCACCTTCTTCATCCCCTTGTGCCTCCTCTTCATTTTCCTCAACGACTTATTCTTCCAGCCGTTCCTCTTCTTCCTCACCCTCTTCATCAGAAGCTTCCATTTTCAGCATTAATCTCTTGCATTGATGCCCCGGTTCGTACTTCTCCCCACACTTGAAGCATAGGCCCAATTGTCTCCTCTGCTCCATGGTTTGATTCTTGTTTGCCCCTAGACCTGTAGCATTCTTGGCCTTTCCTTGTCTTGCTGCCTATGTTACAGTCTTGTGATTGCCCCAGGTTGTACATTTAGACCTTTACTAGGTTGTGACCAGGGCTGTGTCCACCCTTTGTTTTTCTTGAATTCAGCCTCCCATGTCAATTCTTGCAATCATGCCTTTTTTGCTGCTTGTTTAACCGACAATGGCCCCAACATCTTTACCATTGATCACAGATCGTCTCTCAACCCGCTAATGAAACTCGACACGAAGTAAGTCTCGGGCAAGCTCAAATGGGCCATTCCTATCAAAGCCCTCATTTCTTCGGACCTTCTTAAGTAATCTTCATCTACCCATCTTGCCTTAGTTTATTAAATTATTCCACCACGTCTGCCATGCTCCTTTCATCGAATTGGCCACACAACTCTTCCGAGAATGCCAACTAAGACACTACTCTCTTTTTCGCTTGCTTCCAGCTTTGGTACCAGGCGTCGACAGTGTTATTGAGATATGTTGCCGCCATTGTCACCTTTTGCTCTTCTCCGACCTGATACAGTTCGAAAAATCGCTCACAAACAGACCCACCATCTTGGCTTCACCCCCTAAAAGATTGGAATTTCTAATTGAGGTGTGGGGGTATGGCCAATGCCCGAAGAAGCAGGCCCCTGCCATGGGTTTCCCTTTCCCATGCAACCCTATCCTTCGCCATCCTCAGCCCATCCGATCTGGGAAGAATTCCATCCCCGACAAAGATCGATTCCGGCCCCGATCTTGGAGGAAAGTCCTCCAGTAATTGAAATTTCGGCAAGGCAGACAACATGTTAAACATGTTGTCGATCTTCTGTCCGTAGAAGTCCGCCCTTTCTTGGCCCCTCACCAACCCACGTACATTATCCCTCGGGGCCACCATATCCTCCCGACTTGGGTTCTTCATGGCTGCTATGTCCTCCTGCATGTGCGCCATACTCGACTCCAAAGCTTCCATATGCGACTCGAGTTGCTTCAAACGCATACCTTCTACCATGGCTTAAATCATTCGTCATCGATTGTACCCGTCGCTCGTCTGCCATTACTCGCGCCTGGGAGCCACCAAAGATCAGTGGCTTTGATGCCAAATTGTCAAGCCCTTAGGTTAAGGGCTGGCAATTGGTGGAATTCCGAGAGGAATTCCTGTATGAAACAAGATTAAGAAAGAAAATGAGGTAGGGAGAGAATAGAGAACGAGAGAGAGAGAGAGAATCAAGAAGACGAGAGAGAGATTTGTTATTCAATCCAAGCGTGACTTCTCCTTCTACAATAGCCTACTTAATAGGCGCATACTCAATCAGTTGGAAGGCTAACTGCCTTTCCCACTAGTTACAACAGACCCTCCCAAGAGTTCCCTACAGTTACACCCTCTATTTATTACACTTCTGCCCTCGAGTCATAACACACCTTTAAAACGGCCAAACTAGGCTCTTGGGGACTCCTTCAGTCCTTACAGAGTTTTTTTTTTTAAATTTGCACACCACTTTTTACTTGGTTGGTGAACCAAAACCAGGTGGCAATTCCATATAAATCTCCTCCTTTAGATCCCCATGCAAAAAAACATTTTTAACATCATATTGTTGTAGTGGCCAACCTAAATTAGCAGCTAAGGATTAAGGCACCCTTACCGTATTCAATTTTACAACTAGAGCAAAAGTATCAGGGTAGTCCTAACTTTACCGTGTAAAACCCACTCACTGGATGTTTTCCTTTAGGCAACTGAACTAGCTCCCAAGTTTGATTATTCTTCAGGGCTGCCATCTCAGCCTCCATGGTAGTCTTCCAATTCTTATTACCTGTTGCTTCAGAAAAGGTTTTGGGAATAGGAATGGTATGAAGGCTAGTGAATAAGGCTTTATGTCTAGATGACAGTTTGGAATAGGTTAGGAATAAGTGTAGGGGATGTTTTGTGTAGGTCCTTGTACCATTCCTAAGGGCAATAGGCAAATCAAGATCACAATTAGAAGCTTCAGGCTCAACATCACAATTAGAGAATTTAGGTTCAGCATCAGGTATAGATTCAGTAGGTAAAATACTTGGTGAGATGTCAAGAGTGCTGGTAGTGATAGGACTTGAATTAGATGTAACTTGCATAGGGGGAGGAATCAACACTTTTCTCCTTGAGCATACCTGCAGTGGACAGGAAGTAGATAGTGAAGGCTTCCCTAGTGGCATACTTGGTGAGTCCTTTGGGATAACTAATGGGAGAGAAGAGGATGATAGCTTAGGAAGAACAAAAACCTGATCCTTATCCTTTAGAATTGGATTCTCCCCCTGAGGATAAGGTTGGCCAAAATAAGGGATATTCTCAACAAAGGTAACATCTGCTTAAATAAGAACTCTCTTGGTAGGAGGATGATAGCACTTATAACCTTTTTGAGTAGAAGAATATCCAATAAAAATACACTCGAGGGCACAAGGATCAAGTTTACTTCTGTTAGGAGTAGGAACATGAACAAAAGTGACACACCCAAACACTTTAGGCTTCAAATAGCTACTGATATGGAAGTCAGGAATGGTCTTGGTGAGAAGTTGGATTGGACTCTGGGAATCAAGGGTTTGAGAGGGTAGTCTGTTAATGAGAAAAGTGGCTATTAAGGATGCTTCTCCCCAATAATGTTTGGGAATATTATGGTGGAAGAGAAGAGCTCTAGTAACAGCCAAGAGGTGGCCATTCTTTCTCTTACCCACTCCATTTTGCTGAGTGGTACAAGGGCAGGAAGATTCATGGATAATACCTTTCTGTTGAAAGAAAATAGATAAGGATTGATTGAAGTAGTCTTTGGCCTTATCAGATTTAAATCTTTTAGTCTCAACCCCAAACTGATTTTTAACCATGTTGTAGAATATAGGAAAAATGTTTTCCACCTCAGATTTAGTTTTTAATAGATATAACCAGACTACTCGTGTAATCGTCAACAAAAGAGATAAACCAACATGTCCCGAAGATGTTAGGAACAATTGAAGGGCCCCATATATCACTGTGAATTGGAGTAAATGGAAAATTAGTTCTTTTATTCTTAGCCTGCTCACCTGGTTTCTCAAGGTAGTAAAGTCCAACCCTAGCCCGAGCATGCCCAATCATCTTCTTCGTGTCCTGTTCCTGGAACTCACAGAAGGTTGGGTGAAAAACAACATTGCAGTTAGCATCCAAGGTGAGTTTTTGAATAGAGATGAGGTTAGTGAAGATTTTAGGGACATGGAGGACATTTTTTAGGTTGAGATGTTTGTTAAGAAAAACATCCCCTTGGCCAGCCACAATGGTTAAGGATCCGTCTGCCATTGTAATTTTTTTGTAATTGGTTGAGGAATTGGTCATGTGATTTGTGGCTCCAAAGTCTGGGATCCAGGTATTAGGATGGGCATTTTCTGAAGCATGTAGAGTAAGAGAAGAAGAGGAAGAGATACCTATGAGTGTAAGAGAGCATGTAGCTTTCTCAGCTTTCTTGTTAATGGATTCCAACAAACTCCTCAACTTTTCAATTTATGCTTTGTTAAGTTCCAGTACATCTCCCTATTTTAGAATCCTTTGTTCAGTTTGTTGATGGCTGCTGGCCACATAAACTTGTCCTTGGCCTTTCATTTGTCCTCCCTTATATGGCTTCCCATGGAGTTTCCAACACTTCATTATGGTGTGCCGGGTCTTTTTGCAAAACATGCACCGTGGTGAGTCCTTGTCCAATGTCTTATTCTCTTCCCTAGGCCCCTTGTTCTGAGTAGAGGCCTTCAGCGATACAAGGACATAACTCTGTGTAGAAGAACTGTCCAACATCTCTCCTCATCTTCCTTTTTCTGCATGCACTATAGAAATCACCTTATTTAGAGATGGTAAATCCTCCTTACTGAGGATTTGAACTCTCACTGCATCAAACTCCATGTTGAGGCCTGCAAGAAAGTCATGTGTCATTTCCTTCTCCACAAATCTCTTTTGTAAAGCTACATCCTCACTACACTTCATTTTAAGGCACTGATAGTGGTCCAACTCCTGCTGCAGAGTTTGCAAACTCTATAATGGACCGAGAGCCTTGCTGGGTAGCTGCAACCTTAGTCTTGAATCTCTCGATCGCATAGATTTGTGCAACATCATGTACCTTGGAGTAGGTAAGCTTCACTGCATCCCAAATATCTTTGGCTGTTGTTAGGAACATGACCATGTCACTAATCTCCGGAATCATGGAGTTCCACAACCAGGACATGACTAAAGAGTCCTCTTCATCCCATGTTGCAAACATGGGATCACCCTCCTTTGGACCAGTCCCCAGTAGGTGGCTTAGCTTCCCCTTCCATTTCAAAAAAGTGTGGATCAACTAGGACCACTTTAAATAGTTCTTAACATTCAATCAGTAAGACACACCGATTGAATATTCTGTAGCTCTCCTCCTGAGCCTACACCATTGCTTCCAGCAAACGGAACTTCCGTTGTACCATGGGAATTAGCCGAATCTGACGTGGTATTGTGGGTATTGGACATCCTATGAAAGAAGACTGATTGAATATTGATGAAGGCCATGACAATCGAAGTCACAAACGGATAGTGATCGATGTCCTAAGGCTCTAATACCATGCCAAGAATGACTAGGAAAAAGAATTCAATCTTATTCCCTTGAAGGGATTATTGAATTTATGTATAGAGTAGCCTATCAAAATAGGATGTTTCCAAATTAGAATAGGAAGTTTTCAAATCCAGATTTGGAAACCTATATAATTTAGGATATAACTAATTTAGAATATAATCACAGCCATATATCTTTTAAAAGATATACCATCAGTGTTCTAAAACGTGCTAGGCGCTTGTCGGGCGCTAGGCTGGGGCCTAGCGCCTAGACTGCCTAGGTGGTGCATAAAAAAATTATTTAAATAAAATTTATATTATCTCAAATACACATACATACATATATGTTCATATATATATATATATAAACAAATCATATATATATATAGAGGCTATATATATAAATCTATCTCTATTTATATATATATAAAGCTATAAACAGATCACATATATGATATATCTATATATTGTTAGAATTATTATATTATATATAATATTGTGCATATATATATATAAAGTTATAAACAAATCATATGCTTGGCTCTCATCAGAGCCTAGAAGGGGCAAGAGCTTATATCATGTTTACTATTTTTCGGTGATCACTACCATCGTCAACTACAGTGCGACCACAACCCAAGCCGACCCATGCCAATTAGCCATCGTCGCCACTGTTTCATCACCGTCTCTTTCCTGTAGCACCGCTAGATCTGGCTGTTCCATCATCATCGCTTAGATCCAATTGTCGGATCTTAGATCCATCCATCTGATTTGGGATGGACATGGAGTCGAGCGATAGATGAGCCCAAACCACTGTTATGAGAGGAGAGGATATAAAAGGGAGGGGAAAATTGGGCACAAAAAACACGTCTGAGAGGCGTCGCCTTGGCTGCATCGGCCGCCTAGGCGCCACCTGGGCCTGATTAATCAGGCCCGGCGCCTAAGGGGGCGATTTGAAGGTATTTGTGGCGGCTGGGGGCCGCCTAGCGCCTTGCCGGCGCCTGCCTTTTAGAACACTTATACCATACATCTTTAGAAAGGAAAAACAATTAAGTGATATGTCTAGCTTGAGAATGAGGACAAGATATATCACATATCTTTGATACAAACAAACCGAGCAAAGCTGAGCTTTGCCAAGCTCAGGCTCGTTTGTTAAGAAATTTTGTCAGGCTTAGGCTCAGGCTTGCACTTGGGCTCCAGCTCGTTTTGAGCTCAAATTTCAGGCTCAGCTCGTTTATACGTGACAAGCTTTAAATGAGCTTGTTCATTAACTCCAAATCTCAAGCTCAATTTTAGGCTTGTCTGAAGCTCGATAACATCCTACTACTTATAAAAATAAAAAATCAACAATCAAACCCAAATATTGCAGAGAAACTAACTACAACATCCAAATATTACAAGATCCAAAATGTTCACATCTCTCACAACTCACAAGTTATACACAACCTATGTAATGGAGCTCTATTTGGAAATTAAAACTGAGAAACCTAGAAAAACTACATCCCCAAGCCACTGAAGCATAAAAAATCAGCAGCTATAACCAAGCAAAGCACCTGATTTCCCTGAGCAGAGCGTGTAGAGATTCCCAAAAAAGATTCAGTATACAAAGACTGCTATAAACTTATAAATCAACATGTTTTCCACCAAGGTGTTGACATTATGAATTAAAGAAACAAGTTAAGGGGCATATTTTAAGAAAATGCTTTTCTTAGAGTAGATCTAGTGCCTATTGAGGACAGACAGCCACGAAATCATTTATGAGGGTTGGTAATAAAAGATCAACATCTTTACCTGGAAGGATGAAACTACTCAATTTAGGAGGTAGGAACAAGTTTACAGATGAAAGCTAATGAAATCATGGGTTGAGGTAATTGTGAAAAGATTGGAGGCTTGACACAATTTATGGTTCATTTCCTTGACACTGTTATTGGAACAAGAGGCCTTTCTATTTCCTTTTCTGTTGATGCATGCTTCAGGAAAATGTTATCTATTGAACAGTAGTAGTTTGAGAAAGTGACCTGACAGGAGAACCATTGGTATTCGATTGATGCTAGGTTCATAACTGATGGATGTGGCTTCTGCTGATATAGAAATTTCAGTTTATGATTGGAGTTAATGGAGTATTTCTTGTCGATGCAATTGTTGGACGATATAACATTAATATTTTCTTCTTCCTTTCAGGATTGAGCCCGGTGTTCAGTAGCAGGATTATTTTCTCCAAGAGCCAATCTGAAGCTTATGCTTTTCTGATGATGTTTTTCATGTTTTCCGCTAAACATTTTGTTTGTTAAGTGTATCAAGGAAGCCTTTCCCCTGCCCCAAGGGATATTAGTGTTTCCCTTTTCATTCATCTTTTACTTTAAGTTTGTAAAAGAAAGTTAATGCTAACCTTGGTAGTAGTTGCCTCTGATGAAAATACCGAGTTTTCATCTATTGATTCACATGTTTGTCGATAGTCAAATTCATGAATATGAACGTTAAACACATGTTTCACCAGGCTCAGGCAAGTGGAAACCAAGTCTTGTGTTCCTGCTTGGGAATTTGCTAGTCATATGGTCTATTTGCTTATAACTTGATTGCTACTGTTTGAAGACCTTAAAAGGGTTCAACAAGCAATTTTGGTATCATGGCAATGGTAGATTGATGGTTACTAGAACAAGATCTGCAAGCACTTACAAATTGCACTGGAGGTCCATGGCTTGCGACATATTGATACTTTGCGGAAACCTGTTGAGGCAGCGGGGTAGAAATTCATGTATTCTTGGAAATTTAATGAATGGGCTGAATTGAAATTAATCATGTGTTATAAATAAAAATAAATATAGGGTTATAGGTGCATGTCATTAATTGTTAAAATCGAAAGGCATTGTGATTTGATGGACTCCCAGAAAAAACTAAGCTGGAACAATTTTATTATTATTATTATTATTATCCACAAACGAATGCGAATCCAACAATTTCCTGCAGATCTTAAAGGGGCCCAAATTATTAGATATTTATTTTTGGGTGGTCAGCACAGCACGGCACAACGGTGTCCAATTCTAATAAAAGGGGCCCAGCCATAAGAATGGAATGGAACTGGAAGGCTTTTTATTTTATTTATTTCTAATAGAAGGGGTATAATCCGTAATTTTGAAAGCGCCAATCTGCATCAGCGACCAAACCTGGAAGGAAAGAAACTGCTAGTGCATCAGCCTCCGGCTAAGACACACAAACAAGAGAGCTTTGGTTTGAGTTGACAATCATTCCTCTCTCTTCCTCTTCTTGGGGCTTGAATAGAGACGATGAATTTGGTTACTTACAGTTGCGGCAATTACACTATTTGCTCCTCTTCTTGCATAGCTTCAACCTCCACCTCCATGCATGCCAAGCTCACTGGCAGCCATGGTGAGTTGAATAAATATATTTATATATATATATCCATGTAACTCTCTCTCTCTCTCTCTCTCTGCTTGCACATCACATTCTGTAAAGATTGTCTGTTAAATTATTCCCCCCTTCCTTCTTTCTTCCGATTCAGAATCTATTAGAAACGCTAATTAAACCGAATCATTCTATCCAAAAAGGCCGTAAATACAAATTGTTCGCCGGAGATGTAGATGTTCGCCCAAACGTGGTGGCGTCGCTCCAAACTCACCGGGGCGCCACCAACTCTCGTGTTTCCACTATTACCGCAAGTGGCATTGCAGGTAAATTTATGACCTTCTGCTTCTATAATGAATCATATCCGCGTAATTTGTGAAGCTTTTTTAGGGTCACAGGGATTTCTTGGTGTTTGAACTAGTCCACGTTTCCTGAGGTCTCCTGTAATTTTCTGAAAATAGACGCAAGACTCTTCCCATCTGCTACGTTCTTAATTTTCTGGTGAAACAAGTGTTACCTCTCTTTCTGTCTCTGCTCTTTTCTGGGTGTACCTATATTATAACGCATTATGGATTTTTAGAAGGTTATATTATTATTCAGGGAATGACATCTGTATTTCCTGCCTCTGAACAATGTCCAAATTTATCTTATCTTCTTTTTTGAGTCCACTGAAGCAAGAGCTTCAAGGTGAACGGAAGAAAAATGGGAGGGAGAAAAGAAAACCTCGCTGAAATCTTTACTGAATAAAATGATCAACACCATACAGAAAATAAGCTATAGCCGAGTATTTATACTCAGCTAACCTTTATAACAAATGATTGTTGCAACTTGCAACAACAGACTAACTGCATAACAAATCTAATCATTGCTTATAACATAACAGAAAACATAACAATAACAGTTACAGTGACTCAATGCAATCACAACATAGCATAAAAGAATATACGACAGCTAGTCAAACATCAATTCCTTCTACATTCCCCCTCAAATCTGACTCCATGGTAGACGATGAAGAATTGATCTTTAGGCTGTCTGAAGTAGCAATAGAACTGTGATACATAGGTAACAGCTTGAGCCCAAACTTGTCACATAGAAATAAGAATCTGTCCCTTAACAATCCCTTAGTGAAAATATCAGCCACCTGATGAAGAGTAGGAACATATCTGATTTCAACCTCACAATTTTCTACTTTCTCTCGAACAAAATGTACATTAATCTCAATGTGCTTGGTGCGGGAATGAAACATTGGATTCTCAGCTATGCTTTTGGCTGCTAGGTTATCACACCATAGAATTGGAGTATGAGCACATGGATAATCTAACTTAGAAAACAGAGACTTGAGCTACAAAACCTCAGTCACCCCCTGTGCTATAGCTTTATATTCAGCTTCTCCAACAGATCTAGCCACCACAGATTGTTTTCTTGAGTCCCAAACCAATAAGTTCTTGCCAAGGAAGACACACAACCTACTAGTAGACTTTCTAGTGACCTTATAGCTTGTATGGTCCGCATTAGTGTAAACAGTTAAAAGACAAATCACCAGGAGAAGGAGCAAACAACAAGCCTAGACCAACAACCCCCTTGAGGTACTGAAACAACCGTTTGCAAGCTAACCAATGTTGCAGTTTTGGAGAGAACAAAAATTGACTCAACTTATTCACCACAAATGCTATATCTAGTCGGGTATATGTCAAATATTGAAGAGAACCAATGATGGTCCTATAGGGATGGCTCAGAAAATAAATCACTCTCAACAGTCAATGAAACTCCCAGATTCATGGGTGTAGCACCGGGTTTGCAATCTTGCATTACTGCCTTTTTCGATAAATTCAAGGTATATTTAGATTGAGTGAGATATGTACCAGTGGTATCTCTATAACCTTTAAATCCTAGGATGTAATTGACAGATCCTAGAGTCTTGAGTGCAAAATGAGTATCCAAATCCTGAATACATGCTTGAAGAGCTATAGAATCAGAACCCATAACAAGAATATCATCCACATGCACCTAAATAAGCAACACATACTTGGAGGTCCTTTTAATAAATAGAGAAGCATCAGAAACAACTCTTATGAAAGTATTGTTAACATCTACTTGCTGAATATTCTAGTCAAAAGTGATTGCCAAAGAGAACAATACCCAAATAGTAGGACCCTTGATAACATGACTGAATGTTTCAGCATAGTTAATTCCAGGAGTTTGAAGGAAACCCTTAGCTACTAACCAAGTTTTATGCTTGAGAACTGACCCATCAGAGTTATACTTGACTCTAAACACCCATTTACAGCCAATAAGATTCATATTAGGAGAAAAGGGAACAAGTTCCCATGTATGATTATGCTGCAATGCAGAAAATTCCTCTTTTATAGCTGTAGCCCAATTAGAATCTAAGAGAGCCTCATGAACAGAATTAGGTTCTAGGGAACTCACTAAGGCATGAGAAGTGACAACAAGCTGCTTAGATTTAGACCTGGTGATCATAGGATGAATGGAGGGAGTTGGAGCAGCTTTATGTTTAGGTAACTTGGGTGGAATTGACTGCTGATCAGAGGTTGTGGTCACGGGATAGGTAGAAGGAGAAGGACCAGCAGAAACATAAGTAGATAAGGTAGGGATAGAAGGCTGTGCTAGTTGAGGAGAAGAAGAACTAGAGGCGAAGGAAGGAAGAGAATGAAGGAAAGTAGTGGAAGAACTGTTCGAAGTTGTCTCGGAGTGAGAAAACAAAGAAGCAAGAGTTGAAAACATAATAGATAATGGGTACTCATTTGGATTAAATTGCACATGTCTAGACACATAGACTCTACTTGATGGATGCAAACACTTATATCCAGCTTAAACATGGCTATAACCAAGAAACACACACTTGGTAGAATGAAAATCAAACTAGTGCTTGTTATAGGGTCTAAGATAAGGAAAACAAGTACATCCAAAAGGCTGAAGTTACAAATAGTTGGGTTGTTTGTGGTAATGTAGTTCAAAAGGAGAATGAAACTTGAGAGGTGAGGCTGGTAATAGGTTTATGGTGTAGACAACAGTTTGAAATGCTTTTACCCAAAATTTCAAGGGAATATGAGTATGGGCTAATAATGTTGTTGTTGGCAAAATACAACAATTAAAATTTTGTGATGTGGGGTTCACTCGAGCTCGGTGTCGGGTGAAGTTAGGTTGCCGTAAGAGATGTTGCTTCAAGGGAGGTTGCCGTTAGGATGCTCGCCGCAAGGATTTGCCGCTAGTTCTCGCCACTAGCTTTCGCCACTAGCTCTCATCACTATCTTTCGCCACGAGGTCTCGCCACTAGGTTCGCCACAAGGTTTCGCCACAAACTTCGCCACAAGCTTTGCCGCTAGCTTCGCCACAAGCTACGCCGCTAGTTTCGCCACAAGCTTTACCGCTAGCTTCGCCACGAGGTTCGCCACAAGCTTCGCCACAAGGTCTTGCCGCTAGCTTTGTCACTAGCTTCGCCACTAGTTTCGCCACAAGGTCTTGCCACTAGCTTTGCCATAAGGTCTTGCCGCTAGCTTTGCCACAAGGTCTTGCCACTAGCTTTGCCACTAGGCTTCGCCACAAGGTTCGCCACAAGGCTTCGCCGCTAGCTTCGCCATAAGCTTTGCCGCTAGCTTCGCCACAAGCTTTGCCGCTAGCTTCGCCACGAGGTTCACCACTAGCTTCGCCACGAGCTTTGCCACAAGCTTCGCCGTTAGGTTTGCCACAAGGATTCGGCCTTGTTAATGCTGAGAAAATAGGTTAGAAGGCTCGCGGGAATCTTCCCCGCGAAGGCCCTCCGATGCCAAAGTCAGTCCCGAATCCCGATGAATATTCACGAAAAAATAGTCAAAGTGTATCCAAGGTGATAAGATTTACCGAAGTTGGAGGTCCTGTTCATTGTCTTCTAGCTAGATATTTATAGGGCGCGATTTTCAAGGGTGGCTGGTATCGACACGTGACACTTGCCGAGTGGGTCTCTTGGCTTTTTCGGGAGACGCACATCGCAGCAAGCTTGGGGGCTTGCGGCAGTGTAGGAGGTTGGGCTCGCGGCATGATACACTGTGCCGCGAGCCCGCGGGATTGCGGCATTTGCCCCTAGCCGAAATGCTGCCGCTAGCCGAGAAGCTGCCGCTAGCAAGCGGGCGGGGAGGGGCTTGCGGCAGTGTGCCGCGAGCCCGCGTTCTTTGCGCAACTTATTTGCTCAATTTCTTGCCCCCAATTTCCTTGGCCCAACAAATGTAAGACCCATCTCAGCCATATGTTGATATTTTCTTTTAACTATACCATTTTGTTGGTGTGTATGAGGACAAGTAAAACAAGGTTGAATGCCATAGGTACAAAGATAAGGTAAAAAGGCTTTAAATTCCCCACCATTATTAGTTTGTGGAGCCTTAAGTTTGGATTGATACTGTAATTCAACAAATTTATGGGAGGTTTTAAAACCGGTCAAGGTATTAGATTTTAGTTTCAAGGGATATAGTCATGTATACCTAGTGTAAGCATCAACAAAGATGATATAATATCTATACCCTTCAGTAGAAGTGACAGGAGAGGGACCCCACGAATCTGAATAAACCAATTCTAAAGGCTTCTTTGCTGCAATTTTGCAATTAGCAAAAAGAAGCTGATGTAATTTCCCAACTTTACAAGAATCACAAAAGGAAAGATCAAAACTGGAACAAGGAATGTTGATTTTATTCAAAAATGAACTGGAGTACACAGAAAGAAGGATGCCCCAATCTGGCATGCCATTGTTGACATACATTGTTAATGTGGGCTACATTTACACTAGAAGATTAAATAAGAGAGAACATACTCTGCCCTTTACATTTATTCAAAGAAGTAGAAACATTAGCAGTAAAGGTTTTGGGCTTGACGGATGGAACAACCTTGGATACAACATGACCAAATGTTGGAGCCAGTTGGTAGAGCCCATCTTTAAGAAGTCCTCGAGATAGCATCTGCCCTGAATCCTTGTCCTTAACCAAACAAGAATCCGAATGAAACTTAGCAACAACGTTATTATCCCTAGTAAGCTGAGAAACACTAATAAAATTTTTCTTCATATGAGGAACATGAAGAACATTAGGTAAAGAAATGATGGAAGTGGGAGTTGTTTGAGTATATAACTGACTAAGACCAACATTAGAGATAGAAAGTTTCTTACCATTACCAACGACAACTTTGTCAACACCGTTCTATGGAGGGTGAATAGATAGGTTGTTAAGACTGAAAGTAATATGGTTTGTAGCTCCAGAATCTACAAACCAAGAAGGGTCACTATGATAGGAAGACAAGGAAGATTGAGACTGTGTCTGAAGGTTAGGGAATGTTGAAATATTCGAAGATAATATCTTAATCTATGATTAAGATAATGCTCACTTTTCCTATATTCTAGGAGGAGATAGAATCTCATCTACTCCTCTAAAAATTAGGAGATTTGTTTTATCCTTGTTGCTGTTTTTTTTTGTTTGAATTTAAATTCCTAGTTTTTAGGATCTCTTGTTATTTAAACTCCTCGTGGAGTATCCAAGATTAATCAAGAAGTACGGTTTCTTTCAATCTTTCAATTCTTGTTTCATTCTCGCTGCTTCTTTGCTATTTTTATCATGGTATCAGAGCCTTCATTCTGCTCTTAGATCTCAGCCGAAGCCTTCATTGCACTCGTTTTTTTTTCTCTTCTTCAGTCAGCATTCACACATCTTGTGTTCATTCCGAGGCCTTTATTGCCTTCCCTTGATTCCTTAATCACCCAAGATGTCAGCAAGCTCGGATATTAATCCTGGTATTGCTACTGGAGAATTAGAACCGGATTCAATCACCGGTATACATGGAGGTGCGGTCAACTTCTCTGGAACCAGCGGTGGAGAGTTGCCCGGAATGCATATTTCCTATAGATTGGACGGTAGAAATTATCTCCAATGGGCGCAGTTCGTTCGAACCTTTCTCAAAGGGCGAGGAAAGCTAGGACACCTCACTGCCTCACCACCAAAGACCACTGATCCAGCCTTTCCGATTTGGGATATTGAAGATTCTCTTATCATGTCATGGCTGTGGAATGCCATGCAACCCGAGGTTAGTAAGAATTATATGTTCCTAGATTCGGCTAAAGCTATTTGGGACACCATTAAGCAAACGTATTCCAAGGTACAAGATGTATCGGTAATCTTTGATATCAAAACAAAGATTAATAGCACTCGACAAGCATCTTTAATAGTCACCGAGTATTTTAACAAGATGAATGGCCTTTGGTTAGAACTAGACCAATATCAGGAAATAAAGATGATATGCAGCGATGATGCAGCCACTCTTAGTCGGATTATTGAAAGAGATAGGATTGTTGAATTTCTTGCTGGGTTGAATGCTGAATTTGATCAAGTAAGGATTCAAATCCTTGGAAGGGAGAAGCTACCCTCCCTGAATGAGGTCTTCGCTGTGGTAAGAAGTGAAGAAAACCGAAGGGGAGTTATGCTCAGTGATGGAGGGACAGAAGGATCAGCTATGACTGCCACAAAGAAGGATGGAACACGGTTTAAGACGGGAAAACTAGAGGCAAACAAGAATCGTGAAGGACTTTGGTGTAGTTTTTGCAACAAGCCTAGGCATACTCGAGATTATTGCTTCAAACTTCATGGTAAGGAGGCTGTGTTGAAAAAGATGGGTGGTTTTAAAAATATGACATCATCGAAGCTGGCCTACATATCATCCAAGGAGAACGAAGAAGGAGGAATAATCAGCAAGGCATAATCGATCCCAGGTACTGAGACTGCACAACTTGATGGTGAGGAAATTAACAAACTTAAGGCTCTCCTTAAGATTATCAATGATGGAAACTGCACTTTCGCCCAGCAAGGTAATTTTGTACATGCAGTATCTCTTAATGCCTTTAAAACTGATAGGAATGACATTTGGATCCTAGATTCAGGAGCCACTGATCACATGACCCCTAATCCATTGCTCTTTGACACCTATGAGCCTGTTGTTACTTCCAAACGAATTACCATTGCTAATGGAACTTCGGTTTCCATTAAGGGTCAAGGGACAGTCACCCTCAGCCCAAGTATTACACTAAAAAAGGTCCTACATGTGCCCAATTTATCCACCAATCTTGTGTCCATTCACAAACTCACTGATGATCTAAACTGCTGTGCCAATTTTTCTCCTAATGTGTGTGAATTTCAGGCCTTGAAGACAGGGAAGATGATTGGTGCAGCTAGGGAACAGCATGGGCTGTACTATCTGGAGAGAAAGGGAGGTTATCCTTTGATTGAAAACCGATCCTTGAAGGCTGCTGGATTCTCCCAGGTTACTCCTGATTCTGTTGCTCCTGTTTGGCTGCAACATTACCGACTTGGTCACCCTCCATTTCCTCTTCTAAAAACCATGTTTCCTTCCTTATTTCAGTCCCTAGATCTTAGTAAATTTCAGTGTGAGGTATGTGCTATTTCCAAGCATCATCGAGTGTCCTATCCATCCAGCAATAAGAGGTCATCTAAACCTTTCTTTTTGGTTCATTTCGATCTATGGGGACCCTCTAAAATACCAAATTGTTCGGGGGCCCGATGGTTTATTTCATTCATTGATGATTGTACTCGAATGGCTTGGATTTTCTTATTAAAAGATAAGGCTGCAGTGAGCACCACTCTGCCATATTTTTGTAAGCTAATCTCCACACAATTCAATTGTACAATTCAGAAATTTCGAACTGATAATGCAAAGGATTATGTTAATAATCACTTGCACCAATTCTTTCAACAAGAAGGGATAATTCATGAAACTTCGTGTGTCCACACTCCACAACAAAATGGAGTTGCGGAACGGAAGATGAGACACCTTCTGAATGTTGCCCGAAGTCTCCTCCATCATCATAGAGTGCCTAAATTTTTTTTGGGGGAAGCTACTCTTACAGCAGCCTATTTAATCAATCGAGTACCCTCAAAAACCTTAGAAAATCAAACTCCATTCCAGCTCCTCTCTACTTATTTTCCAGATCTCAATCTACATTCTCCTCTTCCACTAAAGGTCTTTGGATGTGTTTCTTTTGTTCATATTCCCAAACAAAATAGAGACAAACTTGATCCTAGGGCCTTAAAGTGTGTTTTTCTAGGATATTCTCCTACCCAAAAAGGATACAAATGTTATCATCCCTCTACAAAGAAATTTTACATCTCCAAGGATGTTACATTTGTTGAAACCCAATCTTTCTTTCCTTCACATCAAACTGGTCGCCAGGGGGAGTGTTTAGATGGTGACCAGACTATTGGGGTTGGGGAAGATGTCTTTCAAGCTCTATCTCGGCTTCCTCTCTCTCCCTCATCTCAGCAAAGCAGTGAACATCCAGCCAGCCAACCGCTCTCAGGCCCCAGCCAACAGCTTTCAGGACGGTTCAAAGGATCTCCCTATGTCTTCAAAAGAAGAAAACAGCCTGCTCTGGACTCCCAGCAAGCACCATTATCTGATCCTAGTCAAGGTAAGGAATTTATACAACCCTCTTTTGCAGAAAACGACTCTCAGTCATCAAATTCAGACTGCTCTAATCCTCCTAACCCAAGTTATGATGATTTAGATCTGCCTATTGCTGTTAGAAAGGGTGTTAGAAGCTGTACCCAACATCCCTTAACTAACTTCTTATCCTACCATCGGCTGTCACACAAACACAAAGGATTCCTAGCATCTTTAGATTCAATTGTCATTCCTAATTCAGTAGAAGAGGCCCTAAGAGATCAAAATTGGAAGCAAGCCATGATGGAGGAAATGAAAGCCTTGAAGAAAAATCAGACTTGGGAAATAATAACAAGACCACAAGGGGTTGTGCCAGTAGGTTGTAAATGGGTATTCAATGTAAAATACAAAGCTGACGGAACTTTGGACAGGTACAAGGCAAGATTAGTAGCCAAAGGATATACCCAATCCTATGGCATAGACTATTTTGAAACTTTTGCACCAGTGGCTAAGATGGCAACAGTAAGAATTCTAATCTCTTTGGCAGCATTTTTTGGATGGAAACTACAACAATTTGACGTCAAGAACGCCTTCTTACATGGAGACCTAGAAGAGGAAGTTTTCATGGAATTGCCTCCGGGATTTCAAGAAACAGAAAAAGGAAAAGTGTGCAGGCTCAAGAAAGCTCTCTATGGACTCAAACAGTCCCCAAGGGCTTGGTTTGGTAGGTTCTCTAAAGCCATGAAGACTATGGGATACAATCAAAGCCGAGGTGATCATACTCTCTTCATGAAACATTCAAGCGAAGGAAAGATTACAGCCTTGTTAGTATATGTAGATGACATAATTGTGACAGGAGATGATGAGGAGGAGCAAATGATGCTAAAAGGAAACCTAGCTCACGAATTTGAAATCAAGGATCTTGGTATTCTCAGATATTTCCTAGGCATTGAAGTTGCTTACTCTAAGGATGGTATCTTTCTATCTCAACGTAAATATGTTCTGGATTTACTTACTGAAACAGGGCTTACAGGAGGCAAAGGATCCAGTGTCCCAGTAGAACCTAATGGAAAACTATGGTAGAATCCTGACAGTCAACCAATTGACAAAGGAAGATATCAAAGGCTAGTGGGCCGGCTGATATATCTCTCACATACTAGACCTGATATTACATTCGCTGTCAGCCTTGTGAGCCAATTCATGCATAACCCTACTGAGGAACGTATGCAAGCTGTAAGGAAAATACTTGGATATCTCAAGACTAATCCAGGCAGGGGCCTATTGTTCAGAAAAGGAAAAGAATTGGATATTAAAGGCTTTACAAATGCTGATTATGCAGGATCTATCAATGATAGAAGATCAACCACAGGATATTGTGTATTCCTAGGTGAGAATCTAGTGTCTTGGCGGAGTAAGAAACAGAGCATTGTGGCTAGATCAAGTGCAGAATCAGAATTTAGGGCTATGGCCCTTGGGATATGTGAATTGTTATGGCTAAAAATTATCCTAGAAGACTTAAAGATAAAAACACGAGGAGCAATTGAGTTGTCTTGTGATAACAAATCCGCTATAAGTATTGCTCATAACCCAGTTCAGCATGACAGGACAAAGCACATTGAAATAGACCGACACTTTATCAAAGAAAAATTGGATGTAGGAATAATCAATATTCCCCATGTTTCATCTGAGGAACAGGTAGCTGATATATTCACAAAAGGTTTGGCAGCAAAGAGGTTTGAGAATTTGATATGCAAGCTTGGGATGATAAATATTCATTCCCCAGCTTGAGGGGGAGTGTTGAAATATTCGAAGATAATATCTTAATCTATGATTAAGATAATGCTTACTTTTCCTATATTCTAGGAGGAGATAGAATCTCATCTACTCCTCTAAAAATTAGGAGATTTGTTTTATCCTTGTTTCTGTTTTTTTTTGTTTGAATTTAAATTCCTAGTTTTTAGGATCTCTTGTTATTTAAACTCCTCGTGGAGTATCTAAGATTAATCAAGAAGTACGGTTTCTTTCAATCTTTCAATTCTTGTTTCATTCTCGCTGCTTCTTTGCTATTTTTATCAGGGAAAATAGCCACAGTGAGCCCCTAATACAGACCCTACTTCAATCAAGAAGACTTCATTAGACTTATTGGGAGCATTTATAAGCGCCTGTGGATTAGACTGCACCATACTACCACCTCTGCCAAAGTTTTCATTTGAAGTTCTTTGAAAATTTCTATCAAATCTATGGTAACATTTGTCCACAAAATGACCATGTTTACCACATAGTTGACAATATATCCTCCTGCCTATAGAACTGCTACGACCTCTTCCTTCTCTATGCATATAACCACCTCCACGTGAAACAAAACCTCCTCTACTAAGAAAATCTCCTCTACTAAGAAAACCTCCTATGTTAGAACCATTGCCATTTCTAGGCCAATGAGAGGCAACGTTCACATGCATTGATGGCGATGCACCAATATGAAAATTAAGAACAAAGGAATTAGACACATTCTTTGCAGCGAGCCTTTGCTCATGCATCAATAAAAGGTATTGAACCTTCTCTAAGTTTCTATCATCCATCTGATAGGTAATGAGACTAACCACAGTCTCATAGTCATTGTCTAATCCATTAAGAATAGCCAGCAACAAATCTTTATCATTTAGAGGTTCACCAATAGCTGCTAGGGCATGTCCTATGGTCTTAATTTTCATTGACAGAAAGAGCATCCTTCTTTATAGATCTCAATTGTTGCTTTAATTGAAACGACTTTGCAATAGTTTCTGAGAATAAATGTTTTCAAGAACATTTCATGCCTTGGCAAATGATTCACAATTAATCACCTGTGTTAGAACTTATTTATCTATCGTATTAAACAACCAACCAAGCAATAATTGATCTGACCTGATCTAAATACTCGGGATTGACTACTTGAGATTTAGAATCGGAGGAGGCTGGATTAGAGACATACTTCAAAGGTGGCGGAGACTTGTTGATGAGAGGAAGGAGATCGAAAGCCCTAATCGTTGCCAAGATCTGAGCCTTCTAGAATAGGTAGTTGCTGTTATCTAGATTGATTGGTATGAAATTAAAAGCTTTCGCCACCACTGAGAAATCAAATTGTGAGGCCGATGACAGAGTAGAGGAGGAACGAGGTAGGGAGGAAGAACTGAATTCTGGATTAGAGGCCATTGACGCGAGTCTATGGCTTTGATACCATGAAGCAAGAGCTTCAATAAAATGATACCATGAAGCGAGAGAAAAAAGAAAACCTCGCTGGAATCTTTACTGAATAAAATGATCAACACCATACAAAAAATAAGGTATAGCTGAGTATTTATACTCAGCTAACCTTGATAACAAATGATTGTTGCAACTTGACTGCCTAACAAATCTAATCACTGCTTATAACAACATAACAGAAAGCATAACAATTACAGTTACAGTGACTCAATACAATCGCAACATAGCATAAAAGAATATACGGCAGCTAGTCAAACATCAATTCCTTCTACACAAGAACAAATTCATGTTGGTTCACTTTTATTATCTTTTCCCTTGCATCAAACTATGAATCCATACTGTTGGTTGTTTGGGTGTACAAGTATATGAGTTTAAAAACTTCATATTTTCTCATGTTCTTTTTCAGCAGCAAATTTGATTGTGGGACACACTGCAAAAGCTTTGAGTATGGAGAATATAATGGTGAGAAATTGTTATTAGCTGTGTTTTGTTTAGCTCACCATTCTTCTGATGAAAACTGGAGTTCATATAAGGTTTGTAAGAGTTTCTCCAGCATACCATTTCAAGCATTTGGAGGCTACCCCACCCTTATGGTGACATTGCTGGCAAAGTTTTCCTAAAAAATTTGACAAGGTGAAAGCTGGGCTGAAGCTTAGAAAGTTTTCAAGCCCTGAGGTGGATACACTAACAGGAACTGAGGAGAAAAATTATAAATCAAATAATCACTTATTTTGCTTTAACTATTTGGCTTCTTAGGTAAAATATAGAAAGAGGGAAAAAGAGGCAAACTTAATTTATTTCATTTGGTTTCTGAGTACCTCCGTAGCTAGTTGAATTTTCATTCTTCAAAATGAGCCTTTTACTTTTATGTTTTGACTGATAAGTTATGCTTATCAGATCATTGTCAATTTTCCTTGAAGTCAGGAAGGAACTGCTTCTGTGTATACTTTGGCAGATGGAACCATTGGTGATTTGTTTGGGAGCTTCCTATATTCAGCTGGACAACAGGCTAATGAAGCTGTTCAGGACCAGTTATCGGCTCTCAGTTTTACTAGGTTCATGTTCTAGCCCAACTATTTCCAAGTTTGAATTTGGTATTCAGGATTTTATACTAATTTTATCTGTTGTTCATGCATATTCCTCTATACAGCTTGGCTGTTATATTTGGTGCAGGGCTTGTTACTAGCCTTTCTCCCTGTACACTGAGTGTTCTGCCACTGACTCTTGGTTATATTGGTAACTTATCACTGAAATTAATCTTTGTGGCAAAATAATTTTTTTTATTGGGTTTTCATATCTAAGCTTTTCTTGCCCTTCCTGATACTGATTATTGGACTCACTGAAATCATTCAGGAGCTTTTGGCTCAGGGAAAAGCCGATTGGAAGTAAGTAACTTGTCAAATGAGTTATTTTATTTAGTTTTTGTTTTCTCTTGCAATCCTATGTATTTTGTATTACGTGGTCTAGGATCTTTTGACCATTGCAGATATTGACATTAGCCTAGTAAGGTGATGGTATTCTCAGGTAGTGACGAGATATTATATTTTAACATGCAAATGCTGGGGACGGAAGTTTGAAAAATATCTGCCCTTTTATGAGCTTAGCACTAAAGTATCGAAGAATTGGTGGGTTTGTCATTGGCTTGGAACCTATACCTGTCATTCACTTTCTTATGTTCCAATCATTATCAAGCTTTTTGATCAAGTATTGGCAGCTCCTTGTATTTGGAAGTTCTTTCTTCATGATTGTAATACTCAAGTTTGCATGCTCCCTATGTTAAGTATGAACTAAGTGTCACGACCCAAAATTTGACCATGACCCGCGCTACCCCTTAATAGAACCATGGGCCCCATTAAAGAGTAGAAAACCTCAATTCATACAATTTATTACTTTATCAATGTGAATACAATCTAGTGAATAAGCCCATCATGTGGCTTGAACAATAAGAACTCAGTATTATCTACAAATTTAATTGTCATGTCTCACAATAACAGTGCCGATAACAATAATTAATAAAACTGTACCAGTCATCCCTATACATGTCAAACAATAAATAGTGTTACTCAAAATCTAGTAATTAGTCACTATCAACCTATTGTCAGTGCACTATCTGAAGTCAGTGCTGTACCAGGAGTGTGCCTAAGGTATAAATAAAGGAACCTCTTACTGGGGTCTCTGCTACTTGACAGTCCGAATCTACCTGCCTGAAAATGTAGGGAGGTGGAAAGACAACATGCACAACATGTACGGTACAATAACG
The DNA here is from genome assembly GCF_014633365.1 of Diospyros lotus. Lineage (NCBI taxonomy): Eukaryota > Viridiplantae > Streptophyta > Magnoliopsida > Ericales > Ebenaceae > Diospyros > Diospyros lotus. The sequence goes on from NC_068352.1 coordinate 34,230,277, forward strand.
AATCAATAACAATACAACAATCAGTTTAGTATCTCAATCAGTACAGTAAGAGGCCTTGGCCTCAAATCAATCAAATACCCAGATGTGTTGGCCTCCACTCTGGGGTTAGTGATACCCTACTAACTGGGATAGTATGTGGTGCACCGACAACTAACAACTTACTACTGTTAGCATACAGGTTCTAGCATGAATACTCCCATGACATGAATAAAAATAAATATCATATTATATTGTTATGTAAATATCAAAATGCATGCTACATTGCACTCAATTCAATCTCTTCCAATAACAGCGTAAACATTTCTAACATGAATCAATTACAAAAGCAATCACTCATGACAAGAAAGAAATGGACTCTTACTTCCTTTTTTTATGCAAGTTAAAGAATGCAATTTCAATATTTAATTTGAATAGGGAATGCAACAACTATTAAATAATGTAGAACAAAACTGAAAAATGTAGAATAGGACTAAAAATCTTGGTATCTCTTTCTCATTTTCTTCATTAGGATTGATTACAATATATATAGGAGAAAGAAAACAATCAAACCCCTATAACTAAGGAAAAAAGGAAGGAATTCTAATTACATTAATTACTAATTTATATCAATCAATCAGTCCCAACAATTAAAGTTGATTATAATCAATCCCATAAATTGATTATAATGTGGTATCTTTCCAACAATGTTAATACTATAGCCATGCACATGCACACATAGATCCCCATATATCGCGAACATACTAGCTCATATAATCTCACTATTCACAACAAATAAAGATTCTAAATGAATGCCAAAACACAATTAAAATATGGTCTATCACACTCACTTTGTGTTATTGCGAAATAAACTGATGAATTGGGCCCCTCTTGGGACGTGCTTTGATCACCTGAACAATAAATATAAATAAATTAGGTATGTCATAAAAAAAAATCTAAATTAAATAATAAAACCCAATAAATGGTTTCAAAATTTTATACTATAATTTCTCGATTTAATCACTATATTTCTAACCTCTAAAATATAAGCATCTCAATTAAACTAATATTAGTGTTACTCAATTAGTTCACCTAATCTACATTTACTGTGAGGTTTAAGATAGACCTTTAGTTAATTTTTTAATCTAACGTCTAAGCTAAATAAACTAGAAATTTTTGAAATGATTATTATTATATTATTTTGAGTTGGGTTAGGTACAGGAAGCCTCAACTGGGTTCAATTTTGTTTTTAATGGGCTTGAAACCTCATTCTTTGCTTATGAGAAGGGGCCCACACGTGAGGTCTACCAGCAACAATTTTCAAAGCCAATTGTCTCCATTTCTTGCATTCTAGATTTGAATTGGGCTTCTTATTTCTTCAAGTACAGCAGTGTACTTCTGATTCTTCTATTCTGGTGCCTATTCCTCAATTCCAAGCCTTAAGTAAAGTTGGGAAAAGTTTCCTCTTTGAATATGTCAATTAAAGATGAAATATGCTGGCAAATACACCAAGCAAAAATGAGAAAATATAACTCTGCCAGAATTCTCTGTTAAAACATAAACATCTTTCCATACAATCAAAGAAGAGTTACAAAGCCATTTATACTAGTAACGTAATATATTAATGCTATGAATGTGGACTAGAATATTAATAATAACTCAAACTCCTAAGAGACTTAATACATGCATCTAGAGAACTTATCAACTTCCTAATCAATTAAGCTTTGTCTTCAAGATACATGGAATAATTCTCAATTAATAGAATAAGTAAAAGAAAACAAATTGGTCTCTGATCCAGTTCCTAAAACCAGCTTCAATTTGTTTGTTGGTAAAGCTCTTAGGGAGTAAAAAGATTTTTTTTTGTTCTATTGACCCAATCTTACAGTTAGGCTTATATATATACACACACATATATAGTTAGGCTTATGCATATATGGTCTTTCAATTTTAACTATCATCAAAATTGAAGGAAGAATAGGCTACAAAATAAATGAGTAGTGACTTACTTGCGACCTTCATGAACTCACAGATTAATATGCCCAATGGTGTGGAAGTTGATCTCAACACAAGGAGGAATGAGTAGAGAAAGAAAGCTTGAGACCAAGAGGGAGCCAAAAAGAGACCATGAGCAGAGAGAAATAAGATGGCATGGAAACCCCCAAATTTGAAACATAATCAGAGTCCAAAAACATACCTAAGAGTGATCAAGCTAACCTCGATAGTGCGGTTCTCACACAATTGCAATAAGCAACAACAGCGAAGAAATAGAGAGAGATAGTGAAAGATTGTCACATGAGCCAAGGAGAGAGACAATGGCAGAGAATGGGTAAAAAAGGTGGAGAGAGAAGATGGGGAGTAAAATCTTGTGTGCCACTATTGATATTCTCATCATTGTTGTCATCACAATCTTTAATCACACTAAGTGAGCTCAACTACATGAATTCTGGCTATCTAATGATTGTTGACCAAAGTTTATTTGGTTTTCCTTTACCTTTTCTGATACAAACTCTTTTCATTCCATCTACCCCCTTCACAATTTTGTCTATTGGTCTTCTTCTCATATATCCAAATTATTTTAATTGCATCTCATGCATCTTATATTCAATGGATGCTACTTTAATCTTATTATGAATAGTTTTGTTTTTAATTTTGTTTTTTCTTGTATAGTTGTACATATACTTTAACATCTTTATCTTTGTAATACTTATATTTTACACATGTTAGTACTTACTACCAACATCATGAGTCATAAAAGAATCTAGTACAAAAGTTGTTCGATAAAACTTCTCTTTTAGTTTTAAAGAAATTATATGATTGCATAAAATGTTGGACTCATTTTCCACCTTGACCATCTTGTTCTTTGATTATGTGAGTCTAATCTCCCTTCTTTTTGAACAATTTATCTAAGATATTTTAATTGATTTCTTGGAATAACTTAATTTTTAAGTCTCACCATGAGATCATCCTTCTATTTGTACCGACACTTGCATTCCATGCATTTGGTTTTGTTTTTGACCTACTCAACTTAAGACTTTTGAATTCTAAGGTTTCTCTCCATAATTCAAGCTTGGTATTCACGCTTTCTTTTGTTCATCCTCAAAGCTAACATCATTTGTAAATAACATACACTAAGGCAACTCTTATTGGGATTACTGTCCTTGCGCGGTCCCCCGCCGCTCGTGCCCTCAATTTCGGCAGAAGAGGTAAATCGCAGGTGGAGGCTTTGCCTCACTACGTAGGGCAAGAAGTTGAACCCATGACCTACTGGTGCAAATCCCAACTTATTATAACCCAACCACTTGACTTGTGCCCTGGGGGCACCAAGGCAACTCTTCTTGGTTGTACTTTGTGAGTTCATTCATTGCAAGAGCAAAGAAATAAGGGCTGAATGCATATTCTTGATGCAATCTAAGTGTAATTGGAAAAGTCTCAATATCTATTTCACTAGTTATAGCACACCTTTCTGCTTGATGAGACATGTCTTTGATAACTCAAACTCTTTTTTTCTTTAAAACTCTTTGCAGAGTTTTGTTTGGAATTTGTTGTAGGCTTTTTGCAAGTCTATAGGTATCATGTGTAAATCCTTTTGCTTATATCTAGACCTTTCCATTAGATGCCTAGGTATAAATTCCATGTGCATAGGGTATCTACTTCTCTTATTTTAATCTGTATGTTTTTCTTTTCCAGATAATTGGGGACTCAGCTGCATTTTCATTGGGATTGGCAACTACATTGGCAATGCTTGGCGTAGCAGCCTCATTTGCTGGGAAGGCATATGGACAGATAGGGCAGGGACTACCTGTGGCTGCCTCTGGTTTGGCCATTATCATGGGTCTAAACCTCCTAGAGGTGATTAATCATACCAATGCTACTATTGCTCAATGATATAGTACTTATCTTAAAAGTTGATATAGTGCGCTTATCTTAAAAGTTTTACTTCATCTCTCTTTTGTGAAGTAATTTTTATTCTTCTTTTAGATTTCATCTCCTCTACAGGAGTATCACATCACTGACCATGAAAATGGATATTGGTAAAATGAAACATACCCAAAAAGGTTGTCACGACCTGAATATGGCGGGTCTGTGACCAGTGCAAGTTCAGGAAGCAGTGGGGTCAACCTGGGATTGCAAGCTTGAAACAACTAAATGACCAATGACAATATTAATCAGTTGCATGACTGGAAAATTTCTAAACAATTCTATACCAAGTGGTATCATGGACAGGATAAGTAACCTGAACATGGTGCATAGGGACTAAATAAATTATGCCCCTATTACCTATGTACCAAGGTCTAAGGTCAATCCGTCAAGCCCACATTGAACTTGATTGTCATTTCATCCGAGAAAAGATCCAACAAAACATTATATCAACAGGTCATGTCAAGACAGACAAATAACTAAGTGATATATTCACAAAGGCTCTGAATAGTTCTAGAATTGACTATCTATGTAACAACTTGGACATAATTAACATTTATGCTCCAGCTTGAGGGGAGTGTTATAGAAACTAGATCTATGTAAATATGGAAATATGGAAATTAGTCTATGTAATTATGGAAAGTAGAATATCTTAGAGTATAATCTTAGGATCTAGATTATATATATTTGCGAAATATGTAGCAATGAAAAGAAATAAAAGCATTTTTCGTTCATCTTCTACACTAATGCTATCAGCAAATCTACGGCAACACCTAAATATTAAGTGCTAAAAGAGTTGTTAATATGTAACCTAATATACCAAAACACACCCATCTATTATATAAATATCTTGGAGTGTTGTAGATGAGAATGATTCAATATTTGGTCATGGTTTTTTAACATGTGGTGTTGTTGCTAATACAGCTAGAGTTTGAGTCAAGATTTAATATTAGAAGCAAAGGACGCAATGCAACAACTGAAAGACATGCTTCAACTTCTAGTTCATGGTCAATTTTGGTTGAAGAAGTCAATTAGATGGCACTAATGAGGAAGATAATGAGAAATATAAGTCCAATGATGGAGGGTGACTTTCTTAATCTAAACTAAATCATTGAAAATAAATTAAAAGACCCTATTTTGTTCTCTTTTAGCATGAATTTTTTTCAAGACAGTATTATCTAGTAATTTAGTTGCAGTGATTATATTTTCTCTTTATTTTTTCTAACATTTGTACTTTGTTTTGATTGAATGCGCACGTGCACTTTCCACTTTGCGCTTAAGCTCTAGAAGGCCTTTGTGCTTGAGTACTTGTAGAACCTTTAAAAACACTAATTTTGTATCTCCTCTACAATCATATATGTTCGGCAGTGTTAGATAATTATCCTCAATCTGTCTACCTTACAGAAGCATAGGCTTTGATTGGTTTCTATCTGTGCTTCAGCTTACAACTTGCTTTGAACTTTAGCTCTGTTAGCTATTTGACTAGATTGGATGCTTATAGTGGCATGCTTCACTGTTCCTGAAAGCCCTAGGTGGAATCATTTCATTTATAGATAGATGTTAGCCTTGGCTAATCTCCATCTTTTCCGTGGTCTTTCTGGCCAATATTGCAGATAATTGAGTTCCAGCTTCCATCATTTTTCAACAACATTGATCCTCGTGCTGCTGCTGCTAATTTTCCTTCCAGTAACAGATTTTCTAAATTTGCCTTCAGCCACTCAAGTTTTGATCAATTGAGCGAAGCTGGCTAGTTGGTTGAGCTAATAACTTAAAGTACAATTAACTGCTAAAAAACATTTAAAAATGTCAGGTGTGCAAGCATATTTGGCTGGGCTTACATTTGCATTGGCTGCTTCACCTTGCAGTACTCCTGTGCTGGCAACCCTGCTTGGATACGTAGCTGCATCTAAGGTACTTCCAAATTTTTGATGATGTCAAATTTTAGTCAATTTAACTTTTCTCAGCCTGCTTTACATTGATCATTCTGGAACTTTAGAAATAGATTAGCACTCTCTCTCTCTCTCTCTCTCACACACGCGCGCGCGGGTGCGCACGTATGCTCACTCATTTCAGTTTATTTGCTAATATGAACTTATTCATATACATGGTTTTTTATTGGAACCAATTGAATCTGGAAACAAATGTTCAGTATGGAACAAAATTAATGGAAGCAGAAGCTGCTGATACATCATTTCCTTTTGATGCTTGTTCACTGTTGATTATTGGATAAAAAAGTAATTATTGGATTCAATCCTGAGTTACAGATTTGCTATAATGATTTAGTCATTAAGTAAATAATCATATGAAACTCTCAACAGGATCCAGTAATAGGGGGCAGCTTGTTATTGACATACACAACTGGCTACGTTGCTCCTCTACTCCTTGCTGCTTCCTTTGCTGGAGCATTGCAGGTATAAACTTTCATCACTGCTAAATCTTCTATTGGCGCTCTTGTTGTGCATTAACTTATTGATTGTTACTGTCTGACACATATGTAAGGTTTAGGATGATGCATTTTGGAACTAACTGAAAACATCTTTTTTTACCTAGCAAAAAAGAAGTTATTTTAGTGCCTTGTATGGCTACAGTATGCAAGAGTCTTCTAAAGCAACTCTCTGATTGGATCAAATCTTCCCGCAACCTGTAGGCAGGGGATGAAATTGTTCTAATGAAAATGCTTTTCTGCATACCACTTTATTTTCTTCTTTGTGGTGCTCTTTTTTCTCATTCTTGTTTTAGTAGTCATTAGTATATTCATTAGCACTTGCTGACACGGAAGGTGTCTGCAGAGCCTGCTTTCTTTTCGCAAGTTCTCCACGTGGATCAACCCAACAAGGTAATTCTTCAGATTCTTAAGCCAGATGAGATTGGGTTGTGTTAAGGACTAATCTTATGTTGCCTCATTGACTTCACTGGATGTCGACTGTTGTGGTTTACTCACTTATCTTGGCAATTCCGTTTTTCCTTATTCAATGGTCCCAAGTGTTTGGATCACAAGGCAGTTAACCTGCCATTTTTGAGCGTTATAGTGCCTGATACATGTAGGAATTTGATGCTCTGCAGTGGCGCTCTGCTTTTAGGTGGGGGTATTTATACTCTGCTGGACAGGCTTTTCCCAGCGACTATGGCTATGTAGATTTCTACATTTATGATGTCAGCATATTTCATAAAGGCATCGCCTTGGCATCCACCTTACTCTTGTATCGCGCTTTCATTGCTACTTGAAATGTGGAAAGAGTGGGTTGCATCAGCTTGGCTTCCAAAATCTCACTCTGTTATCGCGCTTCTATTGCTACTTAGACATGTGGAAAGAGTGGATATGCACGGAGGTTGTAGTATTGATGTTTCTGATATTATGGTGGTTGCTACATAAAGGTGTCATGTACAGATATTGCTAGATAAGTCATTTTTTTTTTTAAAACTCGGTAAACCTTTGAAAGTGCACTGGATGAAGAAGTTGGAACTTTTTGTTTTTAAATTTGCCAGACCTTAATCTTCAATCCATATGCATATCATTCTGAGAGAGATGACATGACCGACTGGAATTTTTAATTTTGTCCAAATACCTTGAGTGTCAATTAACTGTCCCGAAATAAAAAAAAAAAATGATTGTTTCGCTTGTTGCCTATTAGTTAGGAGAAATTTTGTAGTACCTATAGGTATTACTAGTCTATACAATATAAAATAATTGTTGTATTAATGTCACATTTTCTGTATTAATATCACACTTTTTATATTGTTTAGGATAGAATTTAGAAATTTATCAACAAGCACAATGGAGTTCTAGGCATCCCATTGGTTTGATCATAACAAAATCAATTGTGAAAATGAAAATAAGGGAAGGAAATGGATAGCCGGGGAGAGAGATTTTAAAATATAAAGGTAAAATGATTTTTTTACTATATTTATTTTAATGGCATATAAGATTTTTATCACTTTTAAAAATACAAGAATACCCCTTCCATTCCGTAAGAATGCTCGTTCCATTTCATAGTTAGCTTGTTCACCCTCACATTGAGCTAAGTGACCTACTTTCACCCACACGTGTTAGAAGACAAGGAAGCAAACAAATTTTAATGTAACCTAATTATCTTGATCTAATTTCTTGGCCAACTTCGACGTAATTATGTTGTTGCCATATTCCCTTGATATTTCGCTTGGTTTTCAAAATCTCCTCAACCTCACAAACCCTTGTCAAGCACACATTTATTACTTTCTATATTTCATTGTCATATGAGGTCAAGGATTGTAGACCTTCGATATAATAGGGTTGAAGGTTCAGACTTTAGAGTCTGAGGTCAAGGGTTTGGAATTTGAGGTCTCTAGTGCAGGGCTTAGGGGTTAAGGGTTATGCATCAAAAGTCTTAGTTCTCGATTTTTGATTCACGATTTAGGGTTTAGGGTTTATGATTTAGGATTTAGGTTTTAGGTTTTAAGATTTTTTTTTTGAGTAAATGAGACTTATATTAAACAAAAAAACCAGCGTTAAAAGCGTCTACAAACAAAACCAGAGCATACCCTAGTGCACAATGATAGTAGAAAAAACCTAACACTAAGCTTAGGGTCCCAACAAATTTGAAATGGGATCTAAAATATATATATATACAATCCACAAAAATTCTATCTAAAAAATCTTTGCAAGAATAACAGTGATCTTGTAACGCCTCGTTTTTCGAGCACGCTATAACTCAGAATAATTCTGGGATAATAATTTTTTTTTCAATACTACTAAAACTAAACTATATCATTGCTCTTATCCATGACAAAATTTTCATACATTTATCTCAAAAGAGAATTATCATAAACATCAATGCGGAAACTAGAATCGAACCTAACATCTTGTCATTAATCATAAATCAATTCTTACATCCTCATTAACCATAATTAAGGTTATACATCATCATTTCTCAAAAACGTTCAGAATTCAAAATAATAGAACTTAAATACATGGATTACATAACATACATTCAGCTCATCATACTATTCATCATGCACTTTGTTAAGTGTCATTTCATGCCTCATTCATCATTGTTTTTGCTACAATCTTCATTTGGAACGTTTGAATATTTCAGGGGTAAAGATCAAGTTAGATGATGAATCATCAAAGTAAGAGAACAAAACATTTAATGTTCATTTATGTATGCAATGCACATAACATCATAACTCTCATATTTGGGTCGACTGCACTTTAAGATTACCCGTCATTTTTCTAGTCTCCTTGCCAAACCGGGGTGTATGGGTGCACCATTGGCAAAGCAACGACGATAATACCTAATCTCAAACCCATGCAACGTATGACCGTGAATCTCATCATGCTCATATGCATATTTCATAATTCAAAACATGTAAATGCAATTTACATGACTTACTAAAATAGGATTTTGGAATCGAACCACTTACAAACTAATCATTTTCATAAAACTAAATCTAATTGGGAAGCACCACTTACCTTGCAAAAAGATAATTTTGCCCTTAACATAATTTTATCTCAAATTCGTGTCGAACTTCCAATCGTACTCAATTATGAATCTTGATGTACCCTAGGCATCATAATTACTTAAAAAAAATCATATTTCTAATTTTCTCTAATTTTCTTAATTTCTCCCATTTCCTCTTATTATTTCTTAAGATTACGAAATAAATACTTTCTCATAAAATTTTCTCAATTTCTCTTTACAATAATTCTTAAAACAATATTCCTAAACTCCAGAAATTTGCTCATAATTTTTAGAATCCATGTTTTGTTTATTTCTCATTTTCTCTTTGATTTTCAAGTATCTATTGTCTCAAAAATTCATAATAAATACCAATCATGCATTTCTCTTCCAATTTTATCATCAACAATTCTAAAATATCATTCTCATATTTTTAAAATTTTTAAAGAAAATTTTGAAGATAACTTACCTTCCCGCGGAGCGATTCGGTATTCTTCTATACTGCAACGAAGCCTCGATTTGCGCATCCAATGACGTCTTCTGTTACAAATTTTCACACGAACTACTAAACTTAGCCTATAGGATTTTTTTAGGATTTTTGGTATTTTTTTCTATATTTTTTTTCTATTTTCTTTCTTTCTCTTTTTCAAATCCATCTCTTACTTTCAAATCTTTTTTCTTATAACCTTTCTCTTTATAATTTAAGTGCTCAAATCTTTCAAGTTTCCTCTATTTATAGAAGGTTGAATTAAGTTTAGGATAATTGTAGTGATCTACTATCTTTAATTATTTTGTCACTTTTCTTAATTAATTTTCACTAGATCTCTCTCATAATCTTTAATTATTTGTCCACACCCTACTTTATCTCCCACATTTTTCTATTATTTCACCCATTATCTTTGATTATTTGTCCACATTCTACTTTGTCTCCCACAATTCTCAATTATTTCAACTCTTATCTTTAATTACTTTGTCACATTTCTTAATTATTTTCCACTAAATCTCCTTCCATAATCTTTAATTATTTATCTACACCTTACTTTGTCTCCCACATTTATCAATTATTTCACCCATTATCTTTGATTATTTGTCCACACCCTACTTTATCTCCCACATTTCTCAATTATTTCACCAATTATTTTTAATTATTTTGTCACATTTCTTAATTATTTTTTACTAAATCTTACCTATAATCTTTAATTATTTGTCCATACCCTACTTTGTCTCCCAAATTTCTCAATTATTTCACCCACTATCTTTAATTATTTTGTCACCTTAATTATTTTTCACTAAATCTTCTTTTGAATAGATTATTCTTTTATTTAGTTCATTAATTTTAAGCCCACTTTCTTAGCCTACTAATTCTAAACCCATTTACTTAGCTTTTCATTTTTTTTCAACTTAATCCACTAACTCTAAGCCCATTTACTTAGCCTTTCTTTTTTCAACTTAAACCACTAACCTAAGCCTATTAGTTTTCTCAATTATAATCTCTAATGAATGTCAAAAATATTTTAAATACAAAAAAATTAATTATTATTATTCTCAAAATACTAGGATATTACAAATCTAATCACTCATTCAAAACGAGCAAATTCAACAGAGTCTAGAGGAGCATCAAGGAAGACTGCAAATCATATCCATCAATAACAACTCCTGGATTGAGCATTTAAGAATTGAATCCAATGACAAAGCCACCAGTAAACGACAGTATGTACACAAGTAAAAGCTTGGATCGGAGGAATGAACCAAGTTTGATCTCCAAAGTTCACTGTGGTGCAGCCAACCTCGGGATACTCATTGGCACAAACACTTAGGGCTATCTCCGTCAATTCATAATTCACTTAGGGGTTGTCTATCGTTTGACTATGAATACATACAGGGGTTCTGCTCACTCCAAATTACTAAGCAGAACGACCTACTTGAGTAAGAAAGACTGCTTGGCAGGACGCCACCCAGAGAAGATAGAATAGAGTAACAATGCTAGCTTTGGTCACCAAAGTTCATTGTGGTGTAGCCAACACCCCAGGATACTTACTGGTATAAACACTTAAAGCCAACTCTGTCAATTCATACCACTTCCCTTAGCTATGAACTCTAAGAGAGCATAAAATACTCAGGCGTTGACTATCATTTGACTATGAAGATGCACAGGGGATTTGCACACTCAAAGTTACTAAGCATATCGACTTACCTGAGTAAGATAGGTTGGTCGGCTAGGAGCTGCCAAAAATGCTGTAATGCGTGACGCTATAGTGAAGGGGGAAAAGGATTAGTGACCAACTGTGCTCACATGACACACTGTACCTAATGAGCCAATTGAGTCAAGAATTGCTTTGTTCCCTAAAAGCACCTATTATTCCACTCATGCCATAGGTGATACACCATCGCTTGCAAAACCAAATGATTAACAACCTGCCATAGACTCTTGCCCTTCCAACGAGCTATTGCCCATAAAACTCTTATCTCCCATCAATGCCAAGGACATCCAAATTCCTTTGAATGCAACAAAAAAAAAAAAAAAAAAGAAAAGAAAAGAAAAGAAAAAAGATAACACTTGCTTAGAGTAGGAGCACTCGAAGAATAGATTCCTATGCTTCTCGGCCTCTGACCTACAAAGGAAACATCTATTTAGAAAAGACAAAAACAAGTTAATATGATCAAGAGTATATAGTCTTTCCTTAATCGCTAACCAGAAAATAAAAGAATAAGCAGGAATGCTAAAACCAAACCATACTAACCGATGCCATGGAATCCTGCCGCTAAAAAGACCTTCTAAAGTAACCTGAACAGAAAAGATCCCATCTGAAGTCAAAAGCCATCTCAACTTATCCCTACACCCAACCAGAGTAGGACCCAACATCTGGAGTTGAATTAGATCCAAACTAGAGAAAGAGCCATTTGTAGGCTAGGCCTAAACACTATCCATAATGATTTCAAAAACACGAGCAGTAATAGAAACTCCTAGTTTTTGAGGTAATTGACGAGAAAACTAGTTGACCAGAACCCCAAGTAGATGCCATTGATCATACCACAAGAAAATTCAGCTCCCGTCACCGATATGCCAACCGAATTTATCCAGTACCACTCAATAAATAGACAAAAGTTTTCTCCAATACCAAGGACATGAATACAACATTGATATTAACCAGAAACACTTATCTTTGATCCCATAAGAGTGAATCTACATCACCTATAACAACTCACAATCCCTTGATAGCAATTGCTATACCAACTTTATTATAAGAGCTTGATTCCACACATACAAAGGCTTCAAGTCTAGACCCTTATGATCCTTAGGGTAGCATATATATCACTTCATGCCACCTTAGCTTTATGGGAATCCCACTCATTTCCACTCCACAAGAAGTTACTCGCAATTTGCCCAAGCTTCCTAATGACCAGCTTAGGCAAAAGAAAAATTGACGCCTAGTATAGATAAATAGTTAACAGAACAAAATGCACTAGTTGAAGTCACACACCAAAAAATAGAGAACGAATTTGCCATGCACACATTCTAGTCCATACCTTATCCAAAATCGGCTTACAATCTCCATATGACAACTTAGCGGACAGCAAGGGAGCCCCCAAATATCTCAAATGAAACGAACCCCTCCCAAACCTCGAAGGAAGAGACAACTCATCCCTCAAGTCCTAATCCCTAGGGTTTAGGGTTTGGGGTTTGGGGTTTAGGGTTTAGGGGTGAGGGTTCAGGGTTAGGGGTTCAGGGCTCACGGTTCAGGGCTCACGGTTCAAGGTCCAGGGTCCAGGTTTAGGGTTTAGGATTAGGGTTTAACGTTTAAGGTTTAGGGTTTAGGGTTTAGGGGTTACGGGTTAGGGTTTAGGGTTTCGAATTTCGGGTTCTGGGTTAGGGTTTCGAGTTTAGGGTTAGGGGTTTAGGGGTTAGGGGTTAGGGTTTAGGGTTTAGGGGTTAGGGGTTAGGGGTTAGGGTTTAGGGTTTAGGGGTTAGGGGTTAGGGTTAAGGGTTCTGGGTTTAGGGTTCAGGGTTTAGGGTTTTTTTTTTTTTTTTTTTCTGTAAATAAGAGATGTATAAAAAAAAAAAAGAAAAAAAAAAAAGGCCAAAAGGCTACAAACGAAGGCCAGGGCATACCCCGAACCACAAAAAAACCAGAGGCGAAAACACATCAACAATCACCCTCTGGGCCAGAAAGAGGAATAGAAAAGAGGAGAAAAATGAAAAGCGATAGAAAACATAACGTATGTACAGTATAAAAACTCTGGCCTGAAGAGAGACGATACCATCCCAAAATGGCAATGCAATGAAAAGAGCTCTGACAGTCCAACGTCTGATAAACCAACAAACCCAGATGAGCGGGGAATGAATGAAGCAAAAGCATCGGAGGGCTGGCACCATAGATGAGGCGCCATGGACATCGCATCCTGCCTCCTAAGCAGCGAATCTCAGTGGGGAGGAGAGGTCTGGTCTCTCGGAAGCCTCCAAACGTGACAAAGCGCATGACTCTGAAGGGTTGGCCTGAAGCGAATAGTCGTCAGCCGGGCCCACACAACACACTGAATCAAGTGAGCTAGTTGAGAAGCTGATCTCTCCTGGTCACAAAAACACCTGTTGTTGCGTTCCCTCCAGATGAAATAAACCATAGCGTGAAGCACTAATTTGTTTGCCTACCTGCCAAGGACTCTTGCCGCTCCACCTAGCAGCAGCCCAAAGAACTCCAATGTCCCACCTGCGCCAAGGCCAGTTGAATTTCTTTGATCTAAGAAAAAAGGACAGCACCTCTCGCGAGTAGCTACACTGGAAGAAAAGATGGCTGTGTCTCTCAGCATTCGCCCTGCATAGAAAACATCTATTCGGGAAAGACAAAAATAGGTTAATACGATCAAGAGTAAATAAACGTTCTCGAATAGCAAGCCAAAAGATAAACGAGTAGGCAGGGATGCTAGTAGACGACCAAACTAAACGGTACCAGGGAACCTGGGAGCGCTGAGCTTGATTAGCCTGGAAGGTCGTCCTAACAGAGAAGAGCCCATTTGCAGTTGGGAGCTAAGAAGGCTCATCACGGCAGCCAGGGTGAGGCAGACTAGGGAAGTGGCTCCCACAGAGGTCAGGGGATATGGAACTAAGGGTCTCCATCCGAGTCCAGGCACCATCCTCAATAAAATCTGAAACCTTAGCCAAAATAGGGATACCTAACTGACGAGGTAATCGACGAGGGAAGCGATCAATGAGCACACCCAACGGGTGCCACTAATCATACCAAAAAAACGTGCTACAACTGTCCCCAATTCTCCACCCAAAAAATGATTTCAGGATTCCCCGTAAAAGGAGAAGCTTTCTCCAATACCATGGGCAAGCATACGGAGTCTTAAGAAGCCAAAAGCAAGCCCCTTTTACCCGATAAGTGTGCACCCACTGCACCCATAAGGATTCTTTATCTCCAACCAGCAGGCGCCAAATAAGCTTGGCTACCAAGGATTGATTCCAAACATAGAGAGGCTTAAGGCCAAGGCCACCTTGCCTCTTCGGGCAACAAATGTCATGCCAAGCCACTTTCGCTTTATGAGGGTCCGCCTTATTACCACTCCAGAGGAAGTTACGAATAAGTTGCTCAATCTCTTTGATCACCTTCTTCGGGAGGATAAACACCGAGGCCCAATACACATAGATAGTGGAAAGGACCGACTGCGCTAACTGCAATCGGCCTCCAAATGAGAGAGCCCTGCTGCGCCAAGCACAAATCTTATTCCTCACTCTATCAATGATAGTCTGACAATCTCCATAGGAGAGCTTAGAAGAGAGCAGGGGAACCCCCAAATATCGCATAGGCAGACTCCCTCTTCGAAAACCAGAGGCGATATAAATAGCTTCACGAAGGGATGGGTCCTTGCAAGAGACAAAACAATCACTCTTAGATGGATTGGCAATTAGGCCCGACAAAGATGAAAAATGCTCCAAGCATGACTTCAAGATGCTAACCGAGGAGGGGTCGCCATGAGAGAACAGTAGCAAATCATCAGCGAACATGCGCATCACCGTCTTAGTCTGCTCACATTTCCAATGGTATTGAAAGTTTGAAGCCCTCGAGTGGTGCCTTACAATACCTTGCAGGACTTGCATAACTAGAACAAAGAGGTAAGGGGACAGGGGGTCCCTTTGCCTCAATCCCCTGCCCCCGGGGAAAAAACCATTTAACTGACCATTGATCTTAACTGAATAGTGGGGGGTCGTAATGCACTCTCGAATCCAGCCACAAAAGCGGGAAGGGAAGTTCATCAAATAAAGGGTCATCAGGAGGAAGTCCCACTCCACAGTATCATAAGCCTTAGCAAGATCAACTTTTATAGCACATCGGGGGACCCCCTAGTGAAGATGGTATTGAAAAACCAACTCCTGGGCAAGCAGAACATTATCCCCAATCGAACGCCCTGGCATAAAGGCCGCTTGAGACACATCCACCAAACCTGAGAGCACCGGCTTAATCCTATTAGCCAAGATTTTGGTTATGATTTTATACAAGACATTACAACATGAAATAGGCCTAAATTGGGATGGCGTCTCAGGATGAGGCACCTTGGGAATGAGACTAATAATGATGGTGTTAACCTGGCCCAAGAGGCTACTAGAGGCAAAAAAGCTTTGAACAGCCTTCACCACGTCCGCCCCCACGATCTCCCAAGACTTTTTGAAGAACTTAGCTGTAAAACCATCGGGCCCCGGGGCTTTATCATCGCCCATACTGAAGAGGGCAGTCTTAACTTCTTCAGCCGAAAACCTCAGCAATAAGCCCAGCCCATTGGTCTTAATTCAGATGCTTGTCAATGGAGGAGGCCATTTCAATAGGGCTAAGGGGAGAGTTCCGAGAACTAGGCCTATAAAGATTTTGGAAGTAGGAGACCAAAACGTCCGCAACCTCATCTTTTGGACTCGGTGAGGGTGCCATCTTCTTTTAGGAGGTTCATAATACGATGATTATTACTCTTAGCGAGCATGGATTGGAAGAAGAATTGAGAGCATCTATCTCCCTCAACTGACCACCTAATCCGAGCACGAAGGCGAAAGTGGTCAGACTCTTGCGCAAGGGCCACTAAAAGGTCTCTGTTCAACTCAAGCTCTTGCTGGTGAAGGACAGGGTCATGAGGATTGTCTTGCAAACGATGTTGGGTACTAAGAAGATGATTCCTAAGGGACGAGACCAGGTCAGAAACATGACCCTTAGACCTATTGAGAGTCTTCATAGCATTTTTGACAGCTTTGGGCTTTTGAACAACTTGAAACATGGGAACTCCATGGATTTGCCTCATCCAACTGGCTTCCACCTTATCCAAGAATAGAGGGTGATCAACAAGATGGTTAAGGAACCTAAATGGGCTGCCCTTATGCTGAAGATCTCCTGAAGAGAGGTAGAAGAAAGAGAGTCTTGCTATCCGGATAGTGAGAGAGCCAATCATCATTGACCAGAGCTCTATCGAGCTTCCTGAGAATACACTCTTCACCAAACCTCTTATTGGTCCACGTCAACTTAGGGCCACTATAAGCCAAATCCTGAAGAGAGGTAGAAGAAAGAAAATCGTTAAACCTGCGCATACCCAGGGAGAAAGAGGTGTTGCCACCCCTCATCTCAGAAAAATCGCGGCACACATTGAAATCCCCCATAAGGAGCCAAGGGTCAGAAGCAGCTGCTACCCCAATAGTTGTGAGGGAATTCCATAATCTGGCTTGGTCCACCTCCTCATTTCTTGCATAAATACAAGACAGGACGAAAGGGATTGGGATCTCAGAACTCGTCACTTTGACATGGATAGCCTGTTCTGACTTGAGTAAGGTACGCACACTAAGGGCGTTCGGGTTATAACCTATCCAGATACGACCCCCATCACAAGTATCATAGTTGAAGTCCCAATTCCAAAAGGGCATAACATTGTGAGATACATCAACAGCATGCTTCTCCTGGACTATGGTCTCTAAAAGAGCGACAAACGTTAACTTTTGAGAAGAAATAAAAGATCGCACCTCAAATTGCTTAGGGGCTTGATTCAGACCCCTAACATTCCATGCAGCAATCTGCATCATTGACACTCTTGGGGATTCGGTTCCAAACTCGCTGAACCAGGCTTCTGCTCACCTTGCTCATGCATCTTCTTCCTATCCCTTTTGGCCTGAGATCTAGTCTTAGATTGGTGCCCATCTGAGCTAACACTCTCATCCCTCTCAAGCTCTAAGATTTGGTCCTCACTATCATCCCGGTCTCTCAATTTTCCTCGAATATTTTCTTCTACTATCTCTCCATCTGACTCCATAAGGGACGGAACATCCTTATCTTCTTTTGCAAGGGCACATAATTGATTTTTAATATGAGCATCAACATCTTTAGGATCGTAAGGGACTGTAACAGTATGAAACTCAAGACACTCTACCATGGTCATAGAAGCATTATTAGGGGCAATTGGCCTATCTGATGGACTTGCTTCCTTGCCTTTATCTTGGGCCTTGCCTCACTTCCTTTGCACTTTTGTGAAGCCATCTCCCTCATCAGCTTTCTTACTACCTTCAACATTATTAGGGTCTACTTTAGGTTTTTTTGGGCACCGAGAATCTGAGTGACCAAAAACCTTACAATGGGAACAAATAGAGGGAATCCACTGATATTCAATTGGGAGCCTAGATATGCGACGTTCACCAGTGGCTTCATCATAGCCCTGATCTATATCAATAAATTTGGGAAAGTTGCAGCAGACATTGACATCAACACACACCCTAGCATAGCCTAATCTTAATCTATCCTCTGTCATAGGGTCAGCATACAAAGGTCTTCCTATTTGACTTGCCATTATAGAGATTCCTTTTAATGATCAGCCTTCTAAGGGCAGGTTATGAATCTTAATCCACAAAGGGATAGAAGAGTGGGAATCTTTAGCTAAGTTCATTCCTGGTTCCCAACATTTGATTATAAATGATCGACCTGCAAAATGGTATGGCCCCTCATCAAAAATCTTTAACATACTTTCTTGGGAATCAAAGCGAAAGAAATAAAATCCACTATTATTTGAAATGGCCTCTATTAGACCATGGTTTTACCACAAACGCTTGGCAATATTTTGAACAACCGAAAAAGGTAGTCGCTTTTCAATAAAGTATCCAACCAGTGTATTCATCCAATATTCAGTGCATTCATCAATAACATCGCTAGGTAATTTAACAAGAGGGATTTCGGATTGCGTACCTGAAGGCGGGAAAAAATCTAGCCGCGTGGGAGATCGATGGGCCTTAATATCCGCGACATCAACCCATGATTTCTTGGGCTGCAAACCAGGTTTGCTGTTAGGATTAAATGGGCCGAACCCATGCTGGGCTTGCCCACGTTGCTTTTGAGAGTTGCCTTGAGGCCTTGGGCCAGCTGGGCCTAGATTCTGGTAGCTCTCTTGCTAGGAAACAAAGCCTTTATAAGGCAGCCCATGTCCCATGTGCTTCTGCCCAGAAGAAGGTTAGGCCCACGACAATTTGTTGGAGGCCACGAGCAGGCCCAAAAGGTAGCTGGCCCACCCCAATGGCAGACGCAGCTTGCTGGAAGGCTGGCAGCCGTCCATGCATGGCTGTGTTGGAGCTTCGTGGGCCACTTGGCCCTTGACTTTGTCGGCCACTAGGATGGTTAAAGGCCTCTCGCATGTGCAGCCCACCATTTTCAAACCTCCTAGCTTCCTCTTCCTCCAACGGTAGCCCTGCTCCAACATAGCTGCTTCTGGACATACGCCACATTTGATGTGACCGAGCAGCAATTAGATACTTGGGCCCTTGTTGAAAAATGGTGGAAGCCTGGGGGACGCCATTGCCAAAGACCTGAACCTTACCAGAAAGAGGAGCTCTCTCGTCACCTGTTGGTTGCACCATGGTCGACGTCTTCTTCGTCTGCTGCCTGGAATAGACGGCGTTTGAGGCGACCGTTGTGAGACCGGAGCTTCTTTCTTCCCTAAGGTTCGTGTCCTGCTTGCTTACTTCCTGTTGCACACTGCCTTGAGGCTCATCGCCACCATACAAAAGAAGCTGAGTTCCCACAGCAGCTTGCACTTCTGAACCACCTTCCGCATCCAGCAGCTGGGGGGCTCAGACTTGAGTCTCATCACCACCTAACAGAGGTGGTCGAGCTCCCACAGTAGCTTCAAGACGCATTGGACTCGAAGGGAGAGCTCGAACTCGGTCGCCATTCAATGGAGGGAAGGATAGGGGGTCAGCCAAGTCGATCCTTCTGGATTGTTCGCCTTGCCCAGAAACTTCCTCAAGCAGCAAGTCATTTTCATCACCCAGCAGGTCGTCTTCCTCCAGCATTAAATCTTGCCCAGCCACCATTAACGCACTTTCTTCTTCACCAACCTCCAGCACCATGCGGTCTTCTTCGCTGTAAGTCGCGTTATCTTTCCACACCTGGCCGCTTCCTTCCACT
>NC_068352.1:34252520-34286129 GCF_014633365.1 Diospyros lotus
AAATGGCTATGGCGCTCCATCGCGCACCTGCACAAGAAACACCTGTTAGGAAAAGCCAAAAAAAGATTTAAGCGATCTAAAGTGGAAAGACGCTCCTTGATAGCCAACCAAAGGATAAAAGCATAGGACGGGACTCCGGACGAGTGCCAAACCAAACGACCCCAAGGGACTCGAGCTCTCTTGCATCTAAGAGCATCCATAGCAGAACGGGCCGAGAAACAGCCATCAGGCGCCGGGACCCACCAAGGGAGGTCAGGGCCAGGAGAGTGAGGAAGACAAGGCGAAGCCTCCAAAATAAGCTGGGCTTCCCTCGAAAGCGCCACATGGGGCCAAGACCAACCCCCTTGAGAGATAACGGAGGAAACCCTAGCAGTAGATGGGAGACCCGCCCGTCTAGGCACAGATCGAGAGAAGAAATCAACCAGCACACCGAAAGGATGCCATTGGTCATGCCAGAGAAAAACACGATGACCATTACCAATTTTCCATCTAAGAAGCGGCCTAACGGCCACTTTGAGGTTGAGAATCCTACGCTAATACCAAGGACAAGAATAAGGCGGCGTAAGGAGCCAGAAACAAGAATCCCTAATCCTATACGAGTGGATCCAGCGAATCCACAGGGATTCAGAAGAAGCTTGCATGAGCCGCCAAATTAATTTGGCAGCAAGAGCTTGGTTCCAAGTGTAGAGAGGACGCAAACCAAGGCCCCCTTGGTCTTTCGGGAAACAAATATCTGCCCAAGCAACCTTAGCCTTGAAAGGAGACAACTCCGGACCATCCCACAGGAAAGCACACGAAACTCTTTCCACCTCCTTAAGAACCTTCTTGGGGAGCACAAAAATCGATGCCCAATAGACATGGATGGTAGACAAGACCGACTGAACAAGTTGGAGGCGACCAGCAAAGGAGAGGAGACGACCCCTCCAAGAGACAACTTTAGAACGAACCCTGTCCAAGATAGGACGACAATCATTATAGGTGAGCTGCTTCGAGATGAGCGGAATCCCAAGATAACGAATAGGGAGAGAACCTTGCCTAAAACCTGATTCCCGAACTAGGGTGGCAGAAAGGTCAGGGTCTCCACAACAAACAAAATAGAAGCTCTTTGCGGGATTAGCTGCTAACCCCGACATGTCAGCAAAGCGATCTAGGCATTGCTTAAGGATGCGAACAGAGTCTTGGTCCCCGTTGGAAAAAAGCATGAGGTCATCAGCAAACGAGAGCATGGCAATGTCAAGCCTATCACACTTCCAATGGAATCGAAAATCGTTTGCGTGAGAGTGGTAGGCAACAATACCATGAAGAACCTGCATGACCAGGACAAAAAGATAAGGGGAGAGAGGGTCCCCCTACCTGAGGCCCCGACCCCCAGGGAAAAAACCATGGACCCTCCCATTGACCTTAACAGAAAAACGGGCCGTGGTCACACAAGCCTTGATCCAGGAGACAAAACGGGGAGGGAAGTTCATACGACGAAGAACAGATAAAAGGAACCCCCAATCCACAGAGTCATAAGCTTTACTAAGGTCCACCTTAAGAGCACATCTATCGGGACCCTTCGGGATATGGTACCGATGCAATAACTCTTGCGCCATGAGGATATTATCACCAATAGAACGACCCGGCACAAAGGCAGTCTGGGAGATATCAACAAGCTGGGGTAACAATGGTTTGATCCTATTGGCAAGGATCTTAGAAATGACCTTATAGGTCACGTTACAACAAGAAATCGGATGAAACTGACAAGGAGACTCTGGATGGGGAACCTTGGGCACAAGGCTAATGATAGTCGCGTTAATCTCCCCCAGTAACTTGCCTGAATGAAAAAAACTAGACATAGTTGCGACAAAATCCGCCCCTACAATTGAAGGATCAAAAACGAGGATACAAAAGCATGCAACGGAAGCGTTTTAATCAAAAACGATCCTCGTATTGATTAAAATATAAGAGACTTACTTTTACGGCGGATTACCGGTCGGAATGGGGCGATAGGGGCAGGATGCGCGGTAGCTTCTTCGCGTGGTGGAGACGACGGCTGACCTGCTATCCTTCGGCTCCTTCGCATCAGAACTTCGAGGCTCTCTTTCGATCTTCCGAAATATGACTCGAACTCGTGGCCTTTCTTCGGTGAAGAAGAATGAAAAATGACTTGGATGAAAAAACAAATAATGAGAGAATATATATAGGGAGAACCCTAGGGTTAAAACCCCAGTGGGCCAAACCCTAATGGGCCAAGATCATTTAATTAATTTTCTAATTGGGTTAGCCCAATTAATTAATTAAAAACCCTAATGAACTATTATTTTATTCTAGCCCAATTGATTATGGATCATTCTGAATAAAATAATTCTCTCTCA
Organism: Diospyros lotus; assembly: GCF_014633365.1. NCBI lineage: Eukaryota > Viridiplantae > Streptophyta > Magnoliopsida > Ericales > Ebenaceae > Diospyros > Diospyros lotus. Next base: position 34,254,878 of record NC_068352.1, read on the forward strand.
ATGTAATTCATCCAACAAGCCAAATGTATTAAAAATACATGAGTTACATCGAGCTACCCCGGGGACCAAAAGACAAATTATTCATGGCTACTAAAATGACCAAAATATCCCTGCTACCTAGTAGCTATATTTTGTCATTCTAAGTGTTCCAACTATCACCATATGGTAACACTGACCCCACGAATAATTTTGCATATGCCATGTCTTTGACCTACTAGTGTAATGACGAAAATACCCCTCTGCGTAACACCAATCATTTAGAAAGGAATAATGTACTAACACCTTTATAAATGATTTCTACCATCCTTAGATCACTAGTCCAATAATCCGTGACTACTCGAATGTACTTGCTTATCACTGGGAGCTACCCAGAAGCACACACTCTTAAGTCACGTTCCCAGGGCCCTGTATTATTTGATTATTCTTGGACAATCACAAGGGGGTGAATCACAGAAACTATCTTGTATTAGTCTGTCTTAGCTAATTAGAAACCATACTCCCAACTCAAAAGGATATTGATCTTTGATAGACCTCACCTACAATGAATCTAAGAATATAGCTCTAGGTTCACTAGACCACCAACTAATACTCAAGTATTAGAGTACTCGTCCACGTAGTAGCAGTGATAGACTAGCTCCATGATAATTAGTACTTTGTCATTAGCTTCTATCACAGGTGCACTCTACGCATTCCAAATGCGCTTGTACAATTAGAGTAAACAGACTGTTTACTGGCTAAGGCAAGCCATCTTCCATTAGGACCTATTGCACAATGATCTTATCATGATAGAATGCCCAGTTCTATCAAAAGATCAAGAGTAATATTTTCTTGCTTATTAAGTACCCATGATTCATGCCTAACTGTGAAGAACGACCCATCACATGAATCACTTACTTAATAGCATGGACACCTTTCCAACAATTAAATGCAAATAATATATGTGCCATAAACTGAATAAAAGAAACATCATTACCATAAATTAAACAAAACGTGTCTTTAGGGCATACATTTCCAACAACAATGTCCCAGGCATGCCGAAAAAACTTAACAGTGAAGCCATTAGGACCAGGGGCTTTATCATTGTAATACCCTTGAAGAGTCATGACAAATTTTGTCATTTAAGAGAATTTTAGTCTATGAAAAATTCCAAAATTGCCCTTGAATTAAAGAAAATGCCATGAAATATTGGATGTCTTGTGAGGGGCAAAATGGTAATTTGGAATTTCATCCCAATGGAAGATAAATTATTTTTGGAGAAATTATTTATATTGGAGAATAAATTTTGGAGAATTTAATTCTTGATTAAGTGCATAGATAATTAGGAATTAAATTGGAAAACCAAGTATGGTTAGATTGATGACACTTGGCAAATTCTTATGGAAGAGATTTAATTTAATTTGGAGAATAAGGATTTATTTAATTAAGAGAATTTGGTGACACATGGCATGATCTTATGAATCAAGAGGGATATTTAATAAATGAAAAAGGAAAAAGAAATTAGTCTCTCAAGCATTAATGAGAGCCATGATGGAGAAAATTAAAAAGAAAATCAATAATAAAAAGAAATTTGTCAAGCATTAATGTTGGAAAATGGTGGATTTAAATAAATGCTAAAGAAATTAGATTATGTCTTTCAAGAGCTTTTAAATTTAAATCAAAAAGAAATTATTTAAGTCTCCATTAAATGCTTGAAAAGTTGTGGATTTAAATTAAATGCAAATTTGGGAAATTAGTCAATCTTGGAAATTAGTCATGATTTAATTAAATGAAAAATGGAGAATTATGGAAAATTGGGATTGATCCAAGGGAGGAGATTTAGTCTCCAAAGAGAGATCAATGGAGGAGATTTAACAAGATAAGTCTCTTGGATTTGTGTTTCCTTTGTATCTAGGCAAGAGTTCTCCTAAAATCAAGGGTTAGGATTTAACTTGGGAGAAGCACAAGGATTGTGCTAATGTTCAAAGGTAGAGATTAGGTCTCTTGAAATAAGAAAAAAATCAATGGCTAGGATGTGATCTTGAGAATTGGCATGGATTAAGAAGAAAACTCTATAAATGGGAAGTGAGAAATTAGTTCCAAGCTTTTTCCCATTTGTGAAGTAGAGAAGCAAGAAGGCAAGTAAGAAGGCAAGGAAGTCTAGAGAAGGAAGAGAAAGTCTAGCAAAAGGTAATCTAGTTTTCTCTTTTGTTATAGTTTAAGGCATGTGTTTAAGAGCTAAAGTCCCTTTATTATTTTTCTTTAAGGGTGAGTCTTAGCTTGTGGTGGTGTTGAAGCTTCAAAGTCTAAGAGGATTCTTGGCTTGAGAGAGTGTTAAAGCTTCAAGGAAACAAGGTAAGGGATAGCCCCAAGTGGAGGGGTTTTGCTTGCATTTGTACATGTATGAATGAGTTGCATGTGATGGTTCTTTGCATGTTTTGTGCCCAAGTGGACCTATGGCCATAAGGAGGACTTGTGAGGGGAGTGAGGGGTTGGTTGGTGCCTTAACCTAAGTGGTTATGAAGGCATGGAGAACTACCCTTGATATGCATTGCATTGCATTACATGTTATGTTTCTCATACTTCATTTACATTTGCATAGCACCCTTACTGAGCATTGGCTCATAAGGTCCTTTGACCTCAATGTAGGTGGAGAAACATCCAAGGGAAAGGGAGTTTTGCAAGGGTGAAGGTATTGAAGCAAAGAGGAAAACTATGTGTAATGGTTATGTAGTTTGTATTTTTGTGTTGTATTATTTTGTTAAACTTGGATTGTATGTAAATGTGGTTAAAAGGGGGAAAAATTTAGTGTTTTGGAAGCCCCTTATATGGAAATGTATTCTGGAAAATATGGTTTTATTTAAAAAAAAAAATATTTTTTTTTTGGAAAAAAAATGGCCAGGCAGTGGGCTGGGCAGCCAAGGCGCGCCTGGGCGGGCTGGCGCGGCCGCGTGCGGCCGGCCAGTGCGCGCGCGGCGCGCGCGCGCGCGGGGCAGGCGCGGCCCGCGCGCGGGGCAGGCGCGGCCCGCGCGCGCGGCCATGCGCGGCCTGCGCGCGTGGCCATGCGCGGCCCGCACGCGCGGCCCGCGCGGCTTGCGTGCGCGCTGGGGGGCGCGGCTGCTGCTGCGCGCCCCCCCCTGTGCTGCTGTGAAGTTTCCTTTTTTTTAATTATTTTATTTTTTTTGTGGGTTATTTAATTATTTCTGACATTTATGAAATTATGAAATAATTTAAATAAATAAATAATTAAATGAGTATTTAGCCTCTAAATTAATTTTTAAATTAATGTAAATTTGAGGCAATTGTGGGAAAAATTTCTATATTTTGGGAAATTAAATAATGGGCTATTTTCCTTAAATTTTGAAATTGGATGAGGATGCTTGAGATCTGTATTTCAAAAATTAATTCCCTAATGGTTGGAAAATTATGGAATTTTGAAATAAATAAAAGGGAAAAATCAATTGAGCTTTAATGAGGAAAATTTTATTTAAATTTTTCTAAAGGAAGATTAATCCAAATATTTTCCTAAGGAGCTGGAAATGAAATAAATGGGTTAATGGTTGGGGCAAAGATAAGAAAAACCTATTTCCTTATAATTTAAGGCGTTATGCCATAAATTACTTTAAGCTAGAGAGTTAGCTTAATTCCTTTTTGATCCTGGTAAGTCACCCTTAGCCCTTCATTAAAGAGCTCAGGAAGGGGTGACGATTGCGAGGTTTCGGGTTTAATAGGTCGATCGATAATTCCCGGACCCTCGAGCGGAGCGAAGAGAGGGCAAAGCCTAGTTCCCACCTAGGTTGTTTCCCGTTGAAACGTAGCCGTCTCTTCATCTTTGCCCTAGCGTGTGAATAGTAAGTTGGCTATTCATGAGTAACACCCGTAGGTGGGAGCGGGGCGTTACAATCATCCCCCATCGAGAACAGGGTGGACCGGATCTCCTCACTCGACACATCTTTTAGAAGATCGGGCCAGACCTCAGAAGAGATAGCCCTATCCACATACATATCCAACGACTCATTGCTAACATGAGTCTCTCTAGATTGGGACCCGATGAGGTCACTAAAATGAGAAAGAAGGACCTGAGGCACCTCCGACTCAGAGGTCGTATAGGAGCCATCAGGACGGATCAGGCTATGAATATGGAGAAGGTTGCAGTTAGAAAGCATTTGTTGGAAAAAGAACCAAGAACATCGGTCCCCTTCCCCACTCCACCGAATACGAGCTCGGAGACGAAAGAAGTCACTTTCTTGAGAGAGCGCTTCCAGATAAGAACGGGCAAGAGCACACTCACGAGCACGGAGGGAAGCATCCGAAGGGGAGGAAATAAGAAGCCCCTGGATCTCATGAAGCTTGTCCCTAAGGCCCAACACCCGCGAAGTCACATGACCTTGCTGGGAGTTGAGAAGCTTCATCCCCTGCTTGACAGCCTTGAGCTTGGAAACAAGACGAAACATAGGCCAACCATCCACCTCCAAAGCCCATCCAGATTGAACAGTCTGAGCAAAAGAAGGGTGGTCAACCAGGTGATTATTAAAACGGAAGGGGCCACCTCTCCTGTCTTGATCATTCTGCAAAGAGACTATCATAGGGCAATGATCAGAGATACCTGGGAGAAGGAAAGAGGCTGAGCTATAATCAAAATGCGCCAGCCACCCATCATTAACAAGAACACGATCAAGCTTGCGAAAGATACTATCAGAGCCAGCTCGCCTGTTACTCTAAGTTAGGACTGGGCCACTAAACGAGAGATCTTGAAGAGACGCCCGATTAAGGAAGTCGGCAAATCGCGTCATACCAACGGAACGAGCTAGATTACCACCCCGGGACTCTGACTGATGCTTGTAGACATTAAAATCCCCCATGAGGACCCACGGGGAAAGATTAATACTAGGCACAAGGGAGAGAAGACGATGCCATAACTGAGACTGGTCAGACTCATCATAACTGGCATAGATACAAGAGACAAAAAACTCTTTACGATCCACAAGCCTAGTACACAAAAGATGAAGGAACTGGTCTGAGCCGTCGAGGACCGACACAGAAACTATACCTGGATCAAACCCAAACCAAATACGACCCTGGGAACTATACTCATAGTTCATAGACCAAGACCAGCGAGGCATAATATTACGGGTAATCTCTTGAGAGCGATTAAGCTGGACTCGGGTCTCAAGAAGAGCACAAAAACCAAGACGATGCTGACTAATAAAGGAGCGAGCCTCCCATTGCTTAGCGGGGTGATTCAGACCCCTGATATTCCAAGCTCCAAGGATCATGGAGGGGATGGGAGGGGGGAAGACTCACTAGCCTGCTTGGCTTTACGCGGCCTATTACGCCTACTCTTAGGGGGAACAAACTCAAGAGACTCACTAGGTGGAGGGATGGCCTGGGGGGGAGGGGGACAAGAGGAACCCCAGATGGACCAGGGGTCTCCAAGGGGGAATTTGAGACATAAGGAGCAGAGGAAGAAGATGATATGGGGGTATGACCATTACTCTCAAAAATCGGGGAAGGGGTAGGAGAGGGAAATGGAACCTCCATCTGAATCGGGTCGTTAGAAGGAATCATTGGGTCCTCTTCCATGAGAGAGCAAAACTGATTAGCTATCGAAATAGGAGGGGAGATGAGGGGAGGCACATGAGACAGCGAAGGGGCCAGGCCTTGGACATTTGAAACCTTAAAGGAAGACGGGGAGGCACTCGGAACTTTGACAGAAGAAGGCGGGAGGGGGGGATCACGGGGAACCGACTCCCTAACCTTTTGACCTGCCGACGGGGGAGGTACTGGACCTACAGAGGCTGGGGGGGAAGGGGACGGGGCCTTACGAGGACAAGAGCTATCCTTATGACCAAAGACACGACAATGTTTACAAATCGAAGGAAGCCATTGATATTCAACCATGATTCTAGCAATCTTAGGCTCACCTGAAAACTCATCTATACGCTGGTACAATTCAATGAAACTAGGGAACGAAGACGATGCAGACATCTCAATACAAATACGGGCATATCCTAGTCTCTTGCGATCCTCAGTCATAGAATCAGCATGAATAGGCCTCCCAAGCGAACTCGCTAATTCCGACAGGCCCAACATAGACCAACATTCTAATGGAACATCAAAAAATTTAACCCACACTGGAATAGATTTATGAGCTGCTTTAGATAAAATCATACCTGGCTCCCAGCACTGAAGGAAAAGAGGCCTCTAGGCAAAGTGCCATGGGCCTGCTTCAAACACCTGCATCATATCATCATAGGAACTAAATCGAAAAAAGAAAAAACCTGAATTATTCGATTGGACTTCGGAGAGACCATATTTCTGCCATAGCCTCATCGCTAGATTCTGGACCGCTTGGAAAGGAAGACCTTTCTCCATGAAATACCCCACCAAAGTGTTCTCCCACTGTGCCGCACCCTTCTCACGAGCTTCCATAGAAAGATGCACTCTCGGGATTCCACCAAAAACCTTTGTAAGTTGGGGGATATATTTGAGCTTAGTGGGGATGCGAGGATGCCCACTTCCAACAACATTAGCCCAAGATCGGGCCTGTCCTGAATTTTGCACAGAAGAGGTAGGCGCTGCTATACCAGAGAGGGAATGAGGGATGCCAAAAATTGGGCCAAACACGGGAGGCGCATGGGCCGCAAGATTCGGCTCTACCTCCAAGGGCTCATGGTCCACTTCCATGCAAACATTTGAATTTAATGAAATTGGGATTTTCGGACATGGGGCCTTAGCGTTCCCTTCAATCCCAATGGGCCTTGGGTCCACAACATTATCCCTCATTCTATCATCACTCGTCGAAAAAGGGGCCTTAATCTCACTGCCATTCCCTTTGTGAGCCGGGCCCACCACATGAGCACATCTAGCCTTTGGCAAAGCCTTGGGCAGCTGGGACACGTCATCTTTGTCAGAGAGATTAAGACTCTTTGACTTTAACAAGCCAATCTCATGATGAGAGGGGACAAAGGTACAAGGAGCATTAAATGAAGCCAAGGATTTTCGGCCAAAAGACAGAGGGACCCGCCCCAATTCACTCACAGCATCACCCAAATTGCAATTAACATTTAATGCATGCATAGTGCCGTCATTCTTCTGCTTCTGATTAATCAAGGAAGAAGAACTGAGCGTGGGACCCACTGATTCAAACTGAGGGAGAGGGGAAGATGGTCGTTGCACGTCGGCCATGGATGCATCCAAGCAAGGATTGTCTGCCACTGTTTCACCCACCAAATGCCGCGAGCTTTCAGGATGCTTCAGGACCCTCTCCATTCGAACTCCCTCCAGGGATGACGCTGCCGGAAAGGGTTTTCGCGAACAGCCACCTTGCACGGCGCTGGATCCCTCAAAGAAGCCTATGGACGTTATGCTCTCCATGTCCGACACGTACGACGCAAACTGACCCTTGGATCCGAAACGCTCCTCACCAATGTTTTCACCATCCACCATGCACAAGGCTTCATTCCAGCCTAGTGACCGACCCTGATTCATCTCAATCCCACCCTCACCTTCTAAAACTCCACGGACCGTAGCACGCATGGCTGCTTCGACTTTAAGACTAGACTGTTGCGGGTGGTTTTTATCAAATTCCTCCAATAGCTCTTCACACCATTGTTCAACATGGATGTCCTCCACATCCTTAGATGGGGGAGACCCAGCTTTTGAGAGCGAGAGGCACTCTGCTGCATTCATTCTCAGAGCATTGGATGCCTTAAAGATACACCTAGAGAGCCTCACATAGGAACGTTTCTTCTTCACACTGCGAGAAGAACTAGCAGCTCTCCGATTGCTTTGAACATGGATATCTGTCGCATCCATTTTAACCACTAACCTTGCATCTTCATCATTTGACTCTTGAACCAGCAGCTTCGTATGACTTGCCAAAGCTTGAGCATGAAGGCATTCTCTCCACGGATTGTGTTTCCATCTAGCATGCACAGAACCAGATAGACCACCTTTGGACGGTGAACTGGCCAGAAAATTCGGCCGTTCCCGCATGAGAAAACACACAAAGACACACTGGTTTGGAAGCTAGAGAGAAGACAGAGGATTTTCTCTCTCTAGAAGTTTTTTTTGGGGTTAGGGTTTTAGGGTTTAGGGTTTAGGGTTTTTTTTTTTTTTTTTTCTGTAAATAAGAGATGTATAAAAGAAAAAGGCCAAAGAAGGCTACAAACAAAGGCCAGGGCATACCCTGGGCCACCAAAAAACCAGAGGTGACAACACATCAACAATCACTCTCTGGGCCAAATAAAGGAAAAAAAAAGAAGCAAGGCGACAGAAAACAAAACATATGTACAGTATAAATGTTCTGGCTAGGAGAGAAACAAAACCATCTCCTGATGGCAAGGCAAAGAGAAAGATCTCTGACAGTCCAACGACTGATAAACCAACAAACCCAGATGAGCTGGGAATGAAAGAAGAATGAAGAAGAAGCACTGGAGGGCTGGCACCGTAGATGAGGCGCCAAGGATATCTCAACCTGCCTCCAAAGCAACACATCTCAACAGGGATGAGAGGTCTGGTCTCGCGGAAGTCTCCAAATGTGATGAAGCGCATGACTCTGAAGGGTTGGCCTGAAGCGAATAGTCATCAGCCGGGCCCACACAACACACTGAATCAAATGAGCTAGCTGAGATGCTGATCTCTCCTGATCCTGAAAACACCTGTTGTTGCGCTTGAAGGATCATACACGAGGAAACAAAGCATGCAACGGAAGCGTTTTAAAATCAAAACCGTTCCTTGTATTGATTAGAATCTAAGAGACTTACTTTTGCGGTGGATTACCGGACGGAATGGAGCGATGGGAGCTTCTTCGCGTTGTGGAGACGACGGCTGTCCTGCTAGCCTTCGGCTTCGTCGCATCAGAACTCAAACGCACCCTTTCGATCTTCCGGAGTATGACTCGAACTCGTGGCCTCTCTTCGGTGAAGAAGAATGAAAAACGACTCGGATGAAAAAACAACTAAAGAGAGATATATATAGGGAGAACCCTAGGGTTAAAACCCTAGTGGGCCAAACCCTAATGGGCCAAGATCTTTTAATTAATTTTCTAATTGGGTTAGCCCAATTAATTAATTAAAAACCCTAATGTACTATTATTTTATTCTAGCCCAATTAATTATGGACCATTCTGAATAAAATAATTCTCTCTCAATGTAATTCATCCAACAAGCCAAATGTATTAAAAAATACATGAGTTACATCGAGCTACCCCGGGGACCAAAAGACAAATTATTCACGGCTACTAAAATGACCAAAATATCCCTGCTACCTAGTAGCTATATTTTGTCATTCTAAGTGTTCCAACTATCACCATATGGTAACACTGACCCCACGAATAATTTTGCATATGCCATGTCTTTGACCTACTAGTGTATTGACGAAAATACCCCTCTGCGTAACACCCATCATTTAGAAAGGAATAATGTACTAACACCTTTCTAAATGACTTCTACCATCCTTAGATCACTAGTCCAATAATCCGTGACTACTCGAATGTACTTGCTTATCACTAGGAGCTACCCAGAAGCACACACTCTTAAGTCAGGTTCCCAGGGCCCTGGATTATTCGATTATTCTTGGACAATCACAAGGGGGTGAATCACAAAAACTATCTTGTATTAGTCTGTCTTAGCTAATTAGAAACCATACTCCCAACTCAAAAGGATATTGATCTTTGATAGACCTCACCTACAATGAATCTAAGAATATAGCTCTAGGTTCACTAGACCACCAACTAATACTCAAGTATTAGAGTACTCGTCCACGTAGTAGCAGTGATAGACTAGCTCCATGATAATTAGTACTTTGTCATTAGCTTCTATCACAGGTCCACTCTACGCATTCCAAATGCGCTTGTACAATTAGAGTAAACGGACTGTTTACTGGCTAAGGCAAGCCATCCTCCATTAGGATCTATTGCACAATGATCTTATCATGATAGAATGCCCAGTTCTATCAAAAGATCAAGAGTAATATTTTCTTGCTTATTAAGTACCCATGATTCATGCCTAACTGTGAAGAACGACCCATCACATGAATCACTTACTTAATAGCATGGACACCTTTCCAACAATTAAATGCAAATAATATATGTGCCATAAACTAAATAAAAGAAACATCATTACCATAAATTAAACAAAACGTGTCTTTAGGGCATACATTTCCAACAGCGCTCCCTCCAGATGAAATAAACCATAGCATGAAGCACTAATCTGTTTGCCACCTGCCAGGGACTCTTGCCGCTCCATCTAGCTGCAGCCCAAAGAACTCCAATGTCCCACCTGTGCCAAGGCCAGTTGAATTTCTTCGATCTACGAAAAAAGGACAGCACCTCTCGCGAGTAGCTACACTGGAAGAAGAGATGGCTATGTCTCTCAGCATCCGCCCTGCATAGAAAACATCTATTCGGAAGAGATAAAAACAGGTTAATACGATCAAGAGTAAATAAACGTTCCCGAATAGCAAGCCAGAAGATAAACGAGTAGGCAGGGATACTATCAGACGACCAAACTAAACGGTACCAGGGAGCCTGGGAGCGCTGAGCTTGAATAGCCTGGAAGGCCGTCCTAACAGAGAAGAGCCCATTTGCAGTTGGGAGCCAATAAGGCTCATCACAGCAGCCAGGGTGAGGCAGACTAGGGAGGTGGCTCCCACAGATGTTAGGGGATATGGAACTAAGGGTCTCCATCCGAGTCCAGGCACCATCCTCAATAAAATCTGAAACCTTAGCCAAAATAGGGATACCTAACTGACGAGGTAATTAGCGAGGGAAGCGATCAATGAGCACACCCAACGGGTGCCATTGATCATACCAAAAAAACGTGTTACAACTATCCCCAATTCTCCATCCAAAAAAGGGTTTCAGGATTCCCCGTAATAGGAGCAGCTTTCTCCAATACCAAGGGCAAGCATACGGAGTCTTAAGAAGCCAAAAGCAAGCTCCTTTTACCCGATAAGTGTGCACCCACTGCACCCATAAGGATTCTCTATCCCCAACCAGCAGGCGCCAAATAAGCTTGGCTACCAAGGATTGATTCCAAATATAGAGAGGCTTGAGGCCAAGGCCACCTTGCCTCTTCGGCCAACAAATATCATGCCAAGCCACTTTCGCTTTATGAGAGTCCGCCTCATTACCACTCCAGAGGAAGTTACGAGTAAGTTGCTCAATCTCTTTGATCACCTTTTTCGGGAGGATAAACACCGAGGCCCAATACACATAGATAGTGGAAAGGATCGACTGTGCTAACTGTAATCGGCCTCCAAATGAGAGAGCCCTGCTGCGCCAAGCACAAATCTTAGTCCACACTCTATCAATGATGGTCTAACAATCTCCATAGGAGAGCTTAGGGGAGAGCAGAGGAACCCCCAAGTATCTCATAGGCAGACTCCCTCTCTGAAAACCAGATGCGACATAGATAGCTTCACGAAGGGATGAGTCCTTGCAAGAGATGAAACAGTCACTTTTAGATGGATTGGCAATTAGGCCCGACAAAGAGGAAAAACGCTCCAAGCATGACTTCAAGATGCTAATCGAGGATGGGTCGCTATGAGAGAACAGGAGCAAATCATCAGCGAACATGAGCATCACCGTCTTAGTCTGCTCACATTTCCAATGGTATTGAAAGTATGAATCCCTCGAGTGGTGCTTAACAATACCTTGTAGGACTTGCATAACAAGAACAAAGAGGTAAGGGGACAGGGGGTCCCCTTGCCTCAACCCCCTGCCCCCTGGGAAAAAACCATTTAACTGACCATTGATCTTAACCGAATAGCGGGGGGTCGTAATGCACTCTCGAATCCAGCCACAAAAACGGGAAGGGAAGTTCATCAGATGAAGAGTCATCAGGAGGAAGTCCCACTCCACTGTGTCATAAGCCTTAGCAAGATCAACTTTCATAGCACATCGGGGGGCCCCTTGGTGAAGATGGTATTGAAAAACCAACTCCTGGGCAAGCAGAACATTATCCCTAATCGACCGCCCTGGCACAAAGGCCGCTTGAGACACATCCACCAATCTTGAGAGCACCGGCTTAATCCTATTGGCCAAGATTTTGGTTATGATTTTATACAAGACATTACAACACGAAATAGGCCTAAATTGGGAAGGCGTCTCAGGATGAGGAACCTTGGGAATGAGACTAATAATGGTGGCGTTGACCTGGCCCAAGAGGCGACCAGAGGCGAAAAAGCTTTGAACAGCCTTAACCACGTCCACCCCCACGATCTCCCAAGACTTTTTGAAGAACTTAACTGTAAAACCATCAGGCCCCGGGGCTTTATCATCGCCCATATTGAAGAGGGCAGTCTTAACTGTTGGAAATGTATGCCCTAAAGACACGTTTTGTTTAATTTATGGTAATGATGTTTCTTTTATTCAGTTTATGGCACATATATTATTTGCATTTAATTGTTGGAAAAGTGTCCATGCTATTAAGTAAGTGATTCATGTGATGGGTCGTTCTTCACAGTTAGGCATGAATCATGGGTACTTAATAAGCAAGAAAAACATTACTCTTGATCTTTTGACAGAACTGGGCATTCTATCATGATAAGATCATTGTGCAATAGATCCTAATGGAGGATGGCTTGCCTTAGCCAGTAAACAGTCCATTTACTCTAATTGTACAAGCGCATTTGGAATGCGTAGAGTGGACCTGTGATAGAAGCTAATGACAAAGTACTAATTATCATGGAGCTAGTCTATCACTGCTACTACGTGGACGAGTACTCTAATACTTGAGTATTAGTTGGTGGTCTAGTGAACCTAGAGCTGTATTCTTAGATTCATTGTAGGTGAGGTCTATCAAAGATCAATATCCTTTTGAGTTGGGAGTATGGTTTCTAATTAGCTAAGACAGACTAATACAAGATAGTTTCTGTGATTCACCCCCTTGTGATTGTCCAAGAATAATCAAATAATCCAGGGCCCTGGGAACGTGACTTATGAGTGTGTGCTTCTTGGTAGCTCCCAGTGATAAGCAAGTACATTCGAGTAGTCACGGATTATTGGACTAGTGATCTAAGGATGGTAGAAATCATTTAGAGAGGTGTTGGTACATTATTCCTTTCTAAATGATGGGTGTTACGCAGAGGGGTATTTTCATCATTACACTAGTAGGTCAAAGACATGGCATATGCAAAATTATTTGTGGGGTCAGTGTTACCATATGGTGATAGTTGGAACACTTAGAATGACAAAATATAGCTACTAGGTAGCAGGGATATTTTGGTCATTTTAGTAGCCGTGAATAATTTGTCTTTTGGTCCCCGGGGTAGCTCGATGTAACTCATGTATTTTTTAATACATTTGGCTTGTTGGATGAATTACATTGAGAGAGAATTATTTTATTCAGAATGGTCCATAATTAATTGGGCTAGAATAAAATAATAGTTCATTAGGGTTTTTAATTAATTAATTGGGCTAACCCAATTAGAAAATTAATTAAATGATCTTGGCCCATTAGGGTTTGGCCCACTAGGGTTTTAACCCTAGGGTTCTCCTATCGCCCCATTCTGACCGGTAATCCGCCGTAAAAGTAAGTCTCCTAGATTCTTATCAATACGAGGAACATTTTTTGATTAAGACGCTTCCGTTGCATGCTTATGTTTCCTCGTTCATGATCCTTCATTAACTTCTTCAGCCGAAACCTCAGCAATAAGCCCAGCCCATTGGTCTTGAGTCAGACGCTTGTCAATGAAGGGGGCCACTGCAATCGGGCTAAGGGGAGAGTTCCGAGGACTAGGCCTATAAAGATTTTGGAAGTAGGAGACCAAAATGTCCACAACCTCATCTTTGGACTCAGTAAGGGTGCCATCTTCTCTGAGGAGGTTCATAATACGATGATTATTACGCTTAGCGAGCATGGATTGGAAAAAGAACCGAGAGCATCTATCTCCCTTAGCAGACCACCTAATCCGAGCACGAAGGTGAAAGTGGTCAGACTCCTGCGCAAGGGCCACTAAAAGGTCTCTGTTCAACTCAAGCTCCTGCTGGTGAAGGACGGGGTCATGAGGATTGTCTTGCAAACGATGTTGGATACTAAGAAGATGATTCCTAAGGGACGAGACGAGATCAGAAACATGCCCCCTAGACCTATTAAGGGTCTTCATAGCATTCTTAACAGCTTTCAATTTTTGAACAACTTGAAACATGGGAACTCCAGGGATTTGCCTTGTCCAACTAGCCTCCACCCTATCCAAGAAAAGAGGGTGATCAACAAGATGGTTAAGGAACCTAAACGGGCCGCCCTTATGCTGAAGATCTCCTAATAAAGCCACCACGACAGGGCTGTGGTCAGAAATCCCTGGTTGAAAAAAGAGAGTTTTACTATCCGGATAGTGGGAGAGCCAATCATCATTGACCAGGGCTCTATCAAGCTTCCTAAGAATACACTCTTCACCAAACCTCTTATTGGTCCACGTCAACTTAGGGCCACTATAAGCCAAATCCTGAAGCGAGGCAGAAGAGAGAAAATCGTTAAACCTACGCATACCAAGGGAGAAAGAGGTGTTGCCACCCCTCATTTCAGAACAATCGCGACACACATTGAAATCCCCTATAAGGAGCCAAGGGTCAGAAGAAGCTGCAACCCCAATAGCTGTGAGGGAATTCCATAATCTGGCTTGGTCCACCTCCACATTCCTTGCGTAAATACAAGACATGACGAGAGGGATTGGGATCTCAGGACTCGTCACTTTGACATGGATAGCCTGGTCCGACTTGAATAAGGTCCGCACACTAAGGGCATTCGGGTCATAACCTATCCAAATACGACCCCCATCACAAGTATCATAGTTGAAATCCCACTTCGAAGAGGGCATAATATTGTGGGAGACATCAGCAGCATGCCTCTCCTGGACTCTAGTCTCTAAAAGAGCGATGAACATCAACTTCTGAGAAGAGATAAAGGACCGCACCTCAAATTGCTTAGGGGCTTGATTCAAACCCCTAACATTCCATGCAGCAATCTGCATCATTGATATTCTTAGAGAATCGGGTTCGAACTCGCTGACCCAGGCTTCTGCTCACCTTGCTCACCTTGCTCACGCATCTTCTTCCTATCCCTTTTAGCCTGAGATCTAGTCTTAGATTGGTGTCCGTCTGAGCTAACACTCCCTGCCCTCTCAAGCTCTAAGATCTGGTCGTCGCTATCATCTCGCTCACTCAACTTGCCTCGAGAGGTTTCTACAGCTACCTCTCCATCTGACTCCATAGGAGATGGGACATCCTTATCTTCTTCTGCTAGAGCACAAAATTGATTTTTAATATGAGCGTCAACATCCTTAGGGTCATAAGGGACTGTGACAGTATGGAATTCAAGGCACTCTACCATGGTCATGGAGGCATAATTAGGCACAATCGGCCTAGGTGATGGACTGGCTTCCTTACCCTTATCTTGAGCCTTCCCTTTCCTACTTTGCACTCTAGTGAAGCCATCGCCCTCTCCGGCTTCCTTACTACCTTCAGCATTATTAGGGTCTGTTTTGGGTTTCTTGGGACATCGGGAATCTGAATGACCAAAAACCTTACAGTGTGAGCAAATTGATGGGATCCACTGATATTCTATTGGGAGCCTAGATATACGACGTTCCCCAGTGGCTTCATCATAGCCCTGATCTATATCTATAAACTTGGGGAATTTGGAGCAAACATTAACATCAACACACACCCTAGCGTATCCTAGTCTTGATCTATCCTCTGTCATAGGGTCAGCATACAATGGTCTTCCTATTTGACTTGCCATTATAGAAATTCCTTTCAACGACCAGCCTTCGAGGGGCAGGTTATGGATCTTAATCCACAAGGGAATGGAGGAGTGGGAATCCTTAGCTAAGTTCATTCCTGGTTCCCAACATTTAATAATAAATGGGCGACTCGCAAAATGGTACGGACCCTCATCAAACACTTCCAGCATACTTTCTTGGGAATCAAATCGAAAAAAATAAAATCCACTATTATTCGATAGGACCTCTATAAGACCACGGCTTTGCCATAGTCTCTTAGCAATGTTTTGAACCACTGGGAAAGGTAATCGCTTTTCAATGAAATATCCAACCAACGTATTCATCCAATATTCGGTACATTCGTCAATAACATCGCTAGGTAATTTAACAAGAGGGATTTCAGACGGCGTACCTGAGGGCGGAAAAAAATCCAATCGTGTGGGGCTTCGATGGGCCCTAACCTCCGCAACATTGGCCCATGATTTATTGGGCTGCAATAAAGGTTTTCTATTGGGCTGAATTGAGCCAATAGGTTGCTGGGCATGCGTAGGGTTTCTTTTAAAATGGCCTTGGGCCTTTGGTCCAATTTGGCCACAGCTTTGTTGGCCCGCATGCTGGGATAAATGGCCCTTTGGAAGGGCCCCACGCCCATCCTGTTGCTGTTCAAGAGAGGAAGGCCCAGCAACCGCATGCTAGGCTCCACGAGCGGGCCGAATGATCGGCTAGCCCAACTCGATGAAGGAAGCTGCACGCTGGGTGGCTGGCTGCTGCTGCTGCATTTGCAAGGAGGAAATCGAGCCACGTAAGCCACTTGGGCCTTGAAGATGTTGGCCATGAACGTGAGAAGGAGGTTCTCGCATGTGAGGTTCTCGCAGAATACCCGCATCAACGTGGCTGCTCCTGAATTTACGCCCCATCTGATGAGATTGAGCACCACTTCGAGAGTTGTGCCCTTGCTGGTAATGGGTAGGAGCCTGGGAGCGGCCATTGAAAGAGCTCTGGACCTTACCAGATAAAGCTATTCTAGCGTCACTAGCTGGTTGCACCAGGGTCGACGACTGCTGCAATTGCTGCTTGAGATGGATGGCGCTAGACCCTTGCTGGAAATGGGTAGGAGCTTAGGGAGGGCCGTTGAGTGAGACCTGGGACTTGCCCGAGGAAGTTGCTGTCTCATTTCCACCTGGATGAACCAGAACCACTGCCTGCTGCATCTGCTGGTCGGAGTAACCGGAGTTAGGAACAACAGTGAGGAGACCAGAGGTTCTATCGTTTTGACGACTTGTGTCTTGCCTCCTGGCCTCTTGTCGCACCCTTCCTTGAATCTCGTCGGCATCAAATATAGATGGCCGAGCTCCCACAGCAGCTTCAACACGCATTGGAGATAGCCGCATATCATTAACTCCTTCAGCACGCAGTGGTTTGGCTCGAACGCTGTCACCACTCAACGGAGGGAAGGACGATGGGTCGTCCAAGTCTAATCTTCTGGAGAGATTGCCCTGCTGTCCAAGCACTCCAATCTCATTACCTTGCCCAGTTCCTTCCGCAAGCAAACTGTCGGCTTCCTCTATTAGTAGCAGGTCATCTTCTTCAACAAATGGTGCTTGTCCACCCGCCATTATACCCTGATCTTCTTCTCCAGCCTCCATCACCATCTGATCTTCCTCACTGTAAGCTGCGTTGTCATTCCATACGTGGGCACTTCCCTCCTCTTGATCGGACAGCATGCTAACTGCTTCATCTTCATGAACCGCTTCCTGCCTTCCATCACTTTCCTTACTTGTTTCTACCACGCTCGAAACAACAGGATTCCGCGTGATTGACCTGTTAATATGCTTGGTAACCCCACCATTGGTAACTCCCCCATTGCTTGGGTGTGGTCTCGCCGGTGGGGGCCGGCGGGAATGCGCCATATGCGCTGTTCTCTTAGGAATAGCCACGGGAATTTCAAAATCTCTCAAGGTAGAGAGAGAAAGAAAAGAGAAGAATGGGTTTAGGGTTTAGGATTTAGGATTTAGGGTTTAGGGTTTGGGGTTTGGGGTTTGGGGTTTGGGGTTTTGGGGTTTTGGGGTTTAGGGGTTTAGGGGTTAGGGGTTAGGGGTTAGGGGTTAGGGTTTAGGGTTTATGGTTTAGGGTTTAGGGTTTTTTTTTTTTCTTGTAAATAAGAGATGTATAAAAGAAAAAGGCCAAAGAAGGCTACAAACGAAGGCCAGGGCATACTCCGGGCCACCAAAAAACCAGAGGCGACAACACATTAACAATCACTCTCTGGGCTAAAAAAAGGAAAAAAGAAGCAGGGCGAAAGAAAACAAAACATATGTACAGAATAAATGTTCTGGCCAGAAGAGAAACAAAACCATCTCCTGATGGCAAGGGAAAGAGAAGGATCTCTGACAGTCCAACGACTGATAAACCAACAAACCCAGATGAGCTGGGAATGAAAGAAGAATGAAGAAGACGCACTGGAGGGCTGGCACCATAGATGAGGCGCCAAGGATATCCCAACCTGCCTCCAAAGCAACACATCTCAACGGGGATGAGAGGTCTGGTCTCGCGGAAGTCTCCAAACGTGATGAAGCGCATGACTCTGAAGGGTTGGCCTGAAGTGAATAGTCATCAGCCGGGCCCACACAGCACACCGAATCAAGTGAGCTAGCTGAGATGTCGATCTCTCCTGATCCCGAAAACATCTGTTGTTGCGCTCCTTCCAGATGAAATAAACCATAGAATGAAGCACTAATCTGTTTGCCACCTGCCAGGGACTCTTGCCGCTCCATCTAGCTGCAGCCCAAAGAACTCCAATGTCCCACCTGCGCCAAGGCTAGTTGAATTTCTTCGATCTACGAAAAAAAGACAGCATCTCTCGCGAGTAGCTACACTGGAAGAAGAGATGGCTATGTCTCTCAGCGTCCGCCCTACATAGAAAACATCTATTCGGAAAAGACAAAAATAGGTTAATACAATCAAGAGTAAATAAACGTTCCCGAATAGCAAGCCAGAAGATAAATGAGTAGGCAGGGATACTAACAGACGACCAAACTAAACGGTACCAGGGAACCTGGGTGCGTTGAGCTTGAATAGCCTGGAAGGCCGTCCTAACAGAGAAGAGCCCATTAGCAGTTGGGAGCCAATAAGGCTCATCACGGCAGCCAGGATGAGGCAAACTAGGGAGGTGACTCCCACAGAGGTCAGGGGATATGGAACTAAGGGTCTCCATCCGAGTCCAGGCACCATCCTCAATAAAATCCGAAACCTTAGCCAAAATAGGGATACCTAACTGACGAGGTAATTGGCAAGGGAAGCGATTAATGAGCACACCTAACGGGTGCCACTGATCATACCAAAAAAACGTGCTACAACTGTCCCCAATTCTCCACCCAAAAAAAGGTTTCAGGATTCCCCGTAATAGGAGCAGCTTTCTCCAGTACCATGGGCAAGCATACGGAGTCTTGAGAAGCCAAAAGCAAGCCCCTTTTACCCGATAGGTGTGCACCCACTGCACCCATAAGGATTCCCTGTCCCCAACCAGCATGCGCCACATAAGCTTGGCTACCAAGGATTGATTCCAAACATAGAGAGGCTTAAGGCCAAGGCCACCCTGCCTCTTCGGGCAACAAATGTCATGCCAAGCCACTTTCGCTTTAGAAGGGTCCGCCTCATTACCACTCCAGAGGAAGTTACGAATAAGTTGCTCAATCTCTTTGATCACCTTTTTCGGGAGGATAAACACCGAGGCCCAATACACATAGATAGTGGAAAGGACCGACTGCGCTAACTGCAATCGGCCTCCAAAAGAGAGAGCCCTGCTGCGCCAAGCACAAATCTTATTTCTCACTCTATTAATGATGGTTTGACAATCTCCATAGGAGAGCTTAGAAGAGAGCATAGGAACCCCCAAATATCTCATAGGCAGACTCCCTCTTCGAAAACCAGAGGCGATATAAATAGCTTCTCGCAGGGAAGGGTCCTTGCAAGAGACGAAACAATCACTCTTAGATGGATTGGCAATTAGGCCTGACAAAGAAGAAAAATGCTCCAAGCAAGATTTCAAGATGCTAACCGAGGAGGGGTCGCCATGAGAGAACAGGAGCAAATCATCAGCGAACATGAGCATCACTGTCTTAGTCTGCTCACACTTCCAATGGTATTGAAAGTCTGAAGCTCTCGAGTGGTGCTTAACAATACCTTGCAGGACTTGCATAACTAGAACAAAGAGGTAAGGGGATAGAGGGTCCCCTTGCCTCAAACCCCTACCCCCGGGGAAAAAACCATTTAACTGACCATTGATCTTAACTGAATAGCGGGGGGTCGTAATGCACTCTCGAATCCAGCCACAAAATCGGGGAGGGAAGTTCATCAAATGAAGGGTCATCAGGAGGAAGTCCCACTCCACTGTATCATAAGCCTTAGCAAGATCAACTTTCATAGCACATCGGGGGGCCCCCTGGTGAAGATGGTATTGAAAAACCAACTCCTGGGCAAGAAGAACATTATCCCCAATCGAACGCCCTGGCACAAAGGCCGCTTAAGACATATCCACCAATCCTGAGAGCACCGGCTTAATCCTATTAGCCAAGATTTTGGTTATAATTTTATACAAGACATTACAACACGAAATAGGCCTAAATTGGGATGGCGTCTCAAGATGAGGCACCTTGGGAATGAGGCTAATAATGGTGGCGTTAACCTGGCCCAAGAGGCGACTAGAGGTGAAAAAGCTTTGAACAGCCTTCACCACGTCCGCCCCCACGATCTCCCAAGACTTTTTGAAGAACTTAGCTGTAAAACCATCGGGCCCTGGCGCTTTATCGTCGCCCATACTGAAGAGGGCAGACTTAACTTCTTCAGCCGAAACCTCAACAAGAAGCCCAGCCCATTGGTCTTGATTCAGACGCTTATCAATGTAGGGGGCCACTTCAATAGGGCTAAGGGGAGAGTTCCGAGAACTAGGCTTATAAAGATTTTGGAAGTAGGAGACCAGAACGTCCGCTACCTCATCTTTGGACTCAGTGAGAGTGCCATTTTCTCTTAGGAGGTTCATAATACGATGATTATTACGCTTAGTGAGCATGGATTGGAAGAAGAATCGAGAGCATCTATCTCCCTCAGTTGACCACCTAATCCGAGCACGAAGGCGAAAGTGGTCAGACTCTTGCGCAAGGGCCACTAAGAGGTCTCTGTTCAACTCAAGCTCTTGTTGGTGAAGGACAAGGTCATGAGGATTGTCCTGCAAACGATGTTGGATACTAAGAAGATGATGCCTAAGGGACGAGACCAGGTCAGAAACATGACCCCTAGACCTATTGAGAGTCTTCATAGCACTTTTGACAGCTTTGAGCTTTTGAACAACTTGAAACATGGGAACTCCATGGATTTGCCTCAGGCAACTGGCTTCCACCTTATCCAAGAACAGGGGGTGATCAACAAGATGGTTAAGGAACCTAAATGGGCTACCTTTGTACTGAAGATCTCCTAACAAAGCCACTACGACGGGGCTATGGTCAGAAATCCCTGGCTAAAGAAAGAGGGTCTTGCTATCCGGATAGTGGGAGAGCCAATCATCATTGACTAGAGCTCTATCGAGCTTCCTAAGAATACACTCTTCACCAAACCTCTTGTTGGTCCACGTCAACTTAGGGCCACTATAAGCCAAATCCTGAAGCGAGGTAGAAGAAAGGAAATCATTAAACCGGCGCATACCCAAGGAGAAAGAGGTGTTGCCACCCTTCATCTCGGAACAGTTGCGACACACGTTGAAATCCCCCAAAAGGAGCCAGGGGTCAGAAGAACCTGACACCCTAATGCCGGTGAGGGAATTCCATAATCTGGCTTGGTCCACCTCCTCATTCCTAGCATAAATGCAAGATAGAATGAAAGGGGTAGGGATCTCCGAGCTCGTCACTTTAACATGGATAACCTGGTCTGACTTGAATAAGATCCGCACACTAAGGGCGTTCGGGTCATAACCTATCCAGATACGACCCCCCTCACAGATATCATAATTAAACTCCCAATTCTAGAAAGGCATAACATTGTGAGAGACATCCGTAGCGTGTCTCTCTTGGACTCTAGTCTCTAAAAGAGCCACAAGCGACAATTTCTAAGAAGAGATAAAGGACCTCACTTCAAATTGCTTAGGGGCTTGATTCAGACCCCTAACATTCCATGCAACAATCTACATAACTAACACTCTTGAGGGGTTGGGTCCAAGCTCATGGACCCTATCGTCTGCTCTCCATGCTCACGCATCTTCTTCCTATCCCTCTTAGCCTGAGCTTTGGTCTTGGAATGATGCCCCTCAGGGCTAGTGCTCCCAATTCGCCCAGGCTCTAAGATCTGTTCCTCGTTACCCTCTCGCTCACTTAAACAGCCTCGAGTATTTTCGTTTGCTACCTCTCTATCAGGCTCCATTGGAGAGGGAACATCCGTATCTTCTTCTGCAAGAACACAAAATTGGTTTTTAATTTGGGCATCAATATCCTTTGGGTCATAAGGGACTGTAATGGTATGGAACTCAAGACACTCTGCCATGGTCATAGAGGCATAATCAGGAGGAGTTGACCTAGATGATGAGATAGCTTCCTTACCCTTATCTTAGACCTTGCCCCTCTTATATTGCACTCTCACAAAGCCATCTCCCTCGTTGACTTTCTTACTAACTTCAACATTATTAGGGTCGGGTCTAGGCTTGTTTGGGCATCGGGAATCGGAGTGACCAAAAACCTTACAATGTGAGCAAATCGATGGGATCCACTGATATTCAATCGGGAGTCTAGAAATACGACGTTCACCGGTGGCTTCATCATACCCCTGATCTATATCAATATACTTGGGAAATTTAGAGGAGGCACTAACCTCCACACAAACCCTAGCGAAACCTAGTCTTGATCTATCCTCTGTCATAGGGTCAGCATATAACGGCCTTCCGATTTGACTTGCCATAATAGAGATACCTTTTAAGGACCAGCCTTCTAAGGGCAAGTTATGGATCTTAATCCACAAGGGGATAGAAGAGTGGGAGTCCTTAGCTAAATTCATTCCTGGTTCCCAACATTTAATAATAAACGGGCGGCCTGCAAAATGGTAGGGGCCCTCATCAAAGACTCTCAACATACTCTCTTGGGAGTCAAATCGAGAGAAATAAAATCTGCTATTATTTGAAAGAACCTCTAAGAGGCCACAATTGTGCCATAAACGCTTGGCAATATTTTGAACAACCGGGAAAGGTAATCGCTTTTCAATAAAATATCCAACCAACGTATTCATCCAATATTCTGTGCATTCATCAATAACATCGCTAGGTAACTTAACAAGAGGAATTTCGAGCTGCGTACCTGGGGGTGGAAAATATTCCAAGCGCGTGGGAGTCCGGTGGGCTCGAATATCCGCAATATCAGCCCAAGTTTTATTGGGAAGCTTCCTTGGTAAATTGCCTTGTGATTTTGGGCCAGCTTGGCCCAATTTTTGTCGGCCCACCTGCTGGGGTAGGAATCCCTTAGAAAGCAGCCCATCCTTAATGTGCTGCTGTCCAAACAAAAAAGGCCCAGAGGCCTTGGGCTGGGGTTCACGACCAGGCCCAGCGGACGGTTGGCCCACCACGTTGAAGGGTGCGGCTCGTTGGTTAGATGGCCGCTGCTCAAGCATGGCTGTAGCAGGTTCGTGCGGGCCATTTGGGCCTGGCTTTTGTCGGCCACCAGCCCGAGAGAAAGCCCATTGCATGCGAGGCCCACCATCTGTGAAGCTCCTGGCTGCGTCATCCTCCAACGTTCGGCCTGCGCCCATCCTGCTGTTCCGGAACTCACGCCACCTTTGATGTGACCGGGCACCACTTCGAGAGCTGGACCCATGCTGGAAGTGGGTGGGAGGTCATGGAAGACCATTGATCAGCGCTTGAGCCTTACCAGTTTGAGCTGTTGTTTCTTCCCCAGCTGGTCGCACTGAAGCTTCCGCCTTCTTCATCTGTTGGTCGCCATGGACGGGGCTGGAGGTGACCTTCCTAGTATCCCTTGGCCTTACATCCTTCCTCCTAGCTTCCAGACGCGAGCTACCTGGGATTTCGTCACCACCAGTCGGATGCACCCGGACGCCATCGATAGCATCAGCTCGCAGTGAGGACGCAAGAGATGGCCTCACGTGAGCTGCGCCGTCAGAACATGAAGAGGGTGGTGCCCGATAACCCATCAATGGGGGAAAAGAGGTTGGGTCTCCCAGGTCGAGCCTTCCAGATGCAGCACCGCCTTGCCCAGTAGCTCCTTCCAGCATCTCGTCTTCTAGCAGGTCATCTTCCTCAGCTAAAAAAACCATTCCACCTTCCACCACTTCTTGTTCTTCTTCATTGTAAGGTTCATTGTTATTCTGAACCTGGTCGCTTCCATCCTCCATTTTCGTCATCATGCTAGCTGTTTCATAGCCATTGAACTCTTCGCCCGAACTCGCCTCTGACCTAGCAGATCGTTGACCTCCATTGCTAGCCCTTGGAAGAGCTTCACCATTCGTTCCCAGCGCACTAGCTAGGGACGGGCTGCTCGATCTGGACCTGCTGCTAGGCTTGGAGATGCCCCCAATGCTTCGGCCTAAGAGAGGCCGAGTTATTGGACGTGATCTCGCCGGCAAAAACCGGCGAGAACGCGCCATATGCGCTGTTCGTTGAGGAATAGCCACGAGAAAAAACAAAACCTCTCAAGGTAGAGAGAGACAGTAAAGAAAGGAATAGGGTTTAGGGTTTAGGGTTTCGGGTTGGGGGTTTAGGGTTGGGGGTTTAGGGTGTAGGGTTTAGCGTTTAGGGTGTAGGGTGTAGGGTTTAGGGTTTAGGGGTTAGGATTTAGGGGTTAGGGGTTAGGGGTTAGGGTTTAGGGGTTAGGGGTTTGGGGTTTGGGGTTTGGGGTTTGGGGTAGGGTTTGGGGTTTGGGGTTTGGGGTCTCGGGTCTCGGGTCTGGGGTTTGCGGTCTGGGGTCTGGGGTCTTGGGTCTAGGGTTTAGGGTTTAGGGTTTAGGGTTTAGGGTCTAGGGTTTAGGGTCTAGGGTCTAGGGTCTAGGGTCTAGGGTCTAGGGTTTAGGGTTTAGGGTTTAGGGTTTAGGGTTAGGGGTTTGGGGTTAGGGGTTTGGGGTTAGGGGTTTAGGGTTTAGGGTTTAGGGTTTAGGGTTTAGGGTTTAGGGTTTAGGGTTTAGGGTTTTTTTTTTTTGTAAAAAAGAAATATATAGAACAAGAGAAACAAGCGTCTACAAACACCTCTTGGCGAAGCCGAGAGAAAGAACAAAAACAACAACACTAGCCAACACCAACAATGGGAAAACCTGGGACACTGCACCCCTGACACACGGGGCTACACAACACCTCAACAGGAGGGAGAACCAGAAAGCACCAAAAAACTAGGCAAACAGCAACGACTAGCCACTGAGGGACTCCCCAGGAGGGGAAGGAGATCAAGCAACAGGATATGAGCGGAGGCATGAATACGGGAGACGCCAAAACCGAACCAAGGCAATACTCTGCAGGGACCGAGAGAACTGCATGGAGGCCAACCGCACCCAAACCGCCTGCTGAATCTGATACGCAAGCTGGGTCGGAGGCCGCTCACTGTCTCGAAAACACCGGTGGTTACGCTCCCGCCAAATAAGATACACAGCAGCCTGAAGAGTGAGCCGGTGAGCCACCACCCACGGGGATCTGCCATGCCAACGAAGAGCAGCCCAAGAAACACCACGCTCCCAACTCCTCCAGGGCCAGGCAAACTTCACGTGACGTCTAAGCTGTTGCAACACCTGTTTAGAATAATCACAGCTAAAGAATAAATGGCTATGGCGCTCCATCGCGCACCTGCACAAGAAACATCTGTTAGGAAATGCCAAATATAGATTTAACCGATCTAACGTGGAAAGACGCTCCTTAATAGCCAACCAGAGGATAAAAGCATAGGAAGGAACTCCAGAGGAGTGCCAAACCAAACGACCCCAAGGGACTCGAGCTCTCCTGCATCTAAGAGCATCCATAGCAGAACGGGCTGAGAAGCAGCCATCAGGCGCCGGGACCCACCAAGGGAGGTCAGGGGCAGGGAACCGAGGGAGACTAGGCGAAGCCTCCAAGATAAGTTGGGCTTCCCTCGAAAGCTCCACATGGGGCCAGGACCAGCCCCCTTGAGAGATAACAGAGGAAACCCTAGCAGTAGAGGGGAGACCCGTCAGTCTAGG
This sequence comes from Diospyros lotus, assembly GCF_014633365.1. Lineage (NCBI taxonomy): Eukaryota > Viridiplantae > Streptophyta > Magnoliopsida > Ericales > Ebenaceae > Diospyros > Diospyros lotus. The sequence goes on from NC_068352.1 coordinate 34,280,764, forward strand.
CGCAGATCGAGAGAGGGTATCAACCAACACACCAAGAGGATGCCATTGATCATGCCAGAGAAAAATACGATGACCATTACCAATTTTCCATCTAATAAGCGGCCTAACAGCCACTCTGAGGTTGAGAATCCTACGCCAATACCAGGGACAAGAATAAGGTGGCGTAATGAGCCAGAAACAAGAATCCCTAATCCGATATGAGTGGATCCAACGAATCCAAAGGGATTCAGAAGAAGCATGCATGAGACGCCAAATTAATTTGGCAGCAAGAGCTTGGTTCCAAGTGTAGAGGGGACGCAAGCCAAGGCCCCCTTGGTCTTTCGGGAAGCAAATATCAGCCCAAGCAACCTTAGCCTTGAAAGGAGACAACTCTGGACCATCCCACAAGAAAGCACAAGTGACTCTTTCCACCTCCTTAAGAACCTTCTTGGGGAGCACGAAGATCGAGGCCCAATAGACATGGATGGTAGACAAGACCGACTGAACAAGCTGGAGACGACCAGCAAAGGAGAGGAGACGACCCCTCCAAGAGACCACTTTAGAACGAACCCGGTCCAAGATAGGACGACAATCATTATAAGTGAGTTGCTTCGAGATGAGCGGGATCCCGAGATATCGAATAGGGAGAGAACCTTGCCTAAAGCCTGATTCCCGAACTAGGGAGGCAGAAAGGTCAGGGTCTCCACAACAAACAAAACAAAAGCTCTTAGCGGGATTAGCCGCTAAGCCCGACATGTCAGCAAAGCGATCTAGGCATTGCTTAAGGATGCGAACAGAATCTTGGTCCCCGTTGGAAAAAAGCATGAGGTCATCAGCAAACGAGAGCATAGCAATGTCAAGCCTATCACACTTCCAATGGAATCGAAAATCGTCTGCATGAGAGTGATAGGCAACAATACCATGAAGAACCTGCATGACAAGGACAAAAAGATAAGGGGAGAGAGGGTCCCCCTGCCTGAGGCCCCGACCCCCAGGGAAAAAACCATGGAGCCTCCCATTGACCTTAATAGAAAAACGGGCCGTGGTCACACAAGCCTTGATCCAGGAGACAAAACGGGGAGGGAAGTGCATATGGCGAAGAACAGATAGGAGGAACCCCCAATCCACCGAGTCATAGGCTTTACTAAGGTCTACCTTAAGAGCACATCTATCAGGGCCCTTCGGGATATGGTACCGATGCAATAACTCCTGCGCCATGAGGATATTATCACCTATAGAACGACCCGGCACAAAGGCAGTCTGCGAGACATCAACAAGCTGGGGTAACAGAGGCTTGATCCTATTAGCAAGGATTTTAGAAATGACCTTATAGGTCACATTACAACAAGAAATCGGACGAAACTGACTAGGAGACTCTGGATGGGGAACCTTGGGCACAAGACTAATGATAGTCGCATTGATCTCCCCCAGCAACTTGCCTGATTGAAAAAAACTCGACACAGCCGCGATAAAATCCGCCCCAACAATGTCCCAGGCATGCCGAAAAAACTTAACAGTGAAACCATCCGAACCAGGGGCTTTATCATCCCCCATCGAAAATAGGGTGGACCGAATTTCCTCACTCGAAACATCTTTTAGAAGATCAGGCCAGACCTCAGGAGAGATAGCCCTATCCACATACATATTCAACGACTCATTGCTAACATGAGTCTCTCTAGATTGGGACCCGAGGAGGTCCTTAAAATGTGAAAGAAGGACCTGAGGGACCTCTGACTCCGAGGTCGTATGGGAGCCATCAGGACGGGCTAGGCTATGAATATGGAGATGGTTGCGGTTAGAAAGCATTTGTTGGAAAAAGAACCGAGAACATCGGTCCCCTTCCCCACTCCAGCGAATACGAGCTCGGAGACGAAAGAAGTCACTTTCCTGAGAAAGCGCTTCCAGATAAGAACGGCCAAGGGCACACTCACGGGCACGGAGGGAAGCATCAGAGGGGGAGGAAATAAGAAGCCCCTGGATCTCGTGGAGCTTGTCCCTAAGGCCTAACACCCGCGACGTCACGTGACCTTGCTGGGAGTTGAGGAGCTTCATCCCATGTTTAACAGCCTTGAGCTTGGAAACGAGGCGAAACATAGGCCAACCATCCACCTCCAAAGCCCATCCAGATTGAACAGTCTGAGCAAAGGAAGGGTGGTCAACCAGGTGATTATTGAAACGGAAGGGGCCACCTCTCCTATCCTGATTGTTTTGCAAAGAGACTATCATAGGGCAATGATCAGAGATACCAGGCAGAAGAAAAGAGGCTGAGCTATACGCAAAATACACCAGCCACCCATCATTGACAAGAACACGATCAAGCTTGCGAAATATACTATCGGCGCCAGCACGTCTATTACTCCAAGTTAGAACAGGGCCACTAAACGAGAGATCCTGAAGGGACGCACGATTAAGGAAGTCGGAGAACCGAGTCATACCTAAGGAACGAGCCAGGTTACCTCCCCGGGACTCCGACTGATGCTTGCAAACATTAAAATCCCCCATGAGGACCCACGGGGAGAGATTAATACTAGGCACAAGGGAGAGAAGATGATGCCATAACCGAGACTGGTCAGACTCATCATAACTGGCATAGATACAGGAAACAAAAAACTCTTTACTATCCTCGAGTCTAGTACACAAAAGATGAAGAAACTGGTCTGAGCCATCGAGAACCTTCACAGAAACAATACCTGGATCAAAACCAAACCAAATACGACCCTGGGGACAATACTCATAGTTCATAGACCAAGACCAGCGAGGCATAATATAACGGGCAATCTCCTCAGAGCGGCTAAGCTGGACACGAGTCTCAAGAAGGGCACAAAACCCTAGACGATGCTGACAGATCAAGGAGCGAGCCTCCCATTGCTTTGCGGGGTGATTCAAACCCCTAATATTCCAAGCTCCAAGGATCATGGAGGGAATGAGATGGGGGGAGACTCACTAGCCTGCTTGGCTTTACGCGGCCTATTGCGCCTACTCTTAGGAGGAACGAACTCCAGAGACTCACTAGGCGGGGGGATGGCCTGGGGGGGGAGAGGGACGAGAGGATCCCCTGATGAACCAGGGGTCTCCAAGGAAGGATCGGAATCACTAGGCGCAGAAGAAGATGATATGAGGGTATGGCCATTGCTCTCAAGATCCGGGGAAGGTAAAGGAGAGGGACTAGAAACATTTAAATGAATCGGGTCGTTAGAAGGAATCACTGGATCCTCTTCCATGAGAGAGCAGAAACGATTTGCTATCAAAGTAGGAGGGGGGATGAGGAGAGACACATGAGACTGCGAAGAGGCCAAGCTCGGCTCATTGGGAACCAGGGATGAAGAAGGGGAGGCACTCGGAACTGTAGCAGAAGAAAGCGAGGGGGGAGGATCACAGGGGACCGACTCCCTAACCTTCTGACCTGTCATCGGGATAGGGACATGACCAACCGAAGCTGGGGGGGAGGGGGATGGGGCCTTACGAGGGCACGAGCTATCTTTATGACCAAAGACTTGGCACTGTTTACATACCGAAGGACGCCATTGGTAATCAACCTGAATTCTCGCTATCTTAGGTTCACCGGAAAACTCATCGATACCTTGGTACAATTCAATAAAATGAGGGAAAGAAGACGATGCAGCCATCTCAATGCAAATACGGGCAAATCCTAATCTCTTACGATCCTCAGTCATAGAGTCAGCATGTATAGGCCTCCCAAGCGAACTAGCCAATTCAGACAAACCCAACATAGACCAGCATTCTAAAGGGACATCAAAAAATTTAACCCATACTGGAAGAGATTTATGAGTTGCTTTAGATAAAATCATACCTGGCTCCCAGCATTGGAGGAAAAACGGTCGCTGGGCAAAGTGCCAAGGTCCTGCTTCAAAGACCTACATCATTTGGTCATAGGAAAAGAATCTGAAGAAGAAAAAACCTGAATTATTCGATTGGACCTCGAATAAGCCATAATTCTTCCAAAGCCTCATCGCAAGAGACTGGACCGCCTGGAAAGGGAGGCCTTTCTCCATGAAATACCCAACCAGAGTATTCTCCCACTGGGCCGCTCCCGTTTCACGGGCTTCCATAGAGAGATGAACCCTCGGGATACCACCAAAAACCTTTGTTAGCTGAGGGATATATTGAAGCTTTGTAGGCGTCTTTGGTTTAGAGCTATCAACAACATTCGCCCAAGACCTAGCTTGAGCCATATCTTGATTAATCAGAGAGGGGCCAAATCCTGGTTGCGTTGAATTACGCTGTGGGCAGCCCCCCATTGATGGAGCCTGACCCAGGGGCACATGGGCCGATTTAAATGAATTTTCCAGCCCAATAGGCTGCTGGTCAATCTCCATGGTAACGTTTTTGGCCCCTGCCGAGATAGAAGCCTGGGAATTCCTCTCATTCACTTTATGCCGCGGGCCCCCCACATAAGGAAGCCCACCATGAGACAAATTAGGCAACTGGGACTCTCCATCCTTATCAGAAGGTCCTAGACCGCCAGACCTTATCACCCCAATCTCATGATGAGAGGGGACAAGCTTGCAGGGATCATTAATTGCGGCCATGGACTTTTGGTCAAAAGAAGAGGCTACCCGATCCGACCCACTTTCAACAAGACCCAAATAGCAATTAGCATTTAATGCTTTCCCTGTACCTTCTATTTCTTGCTGCTGATTGAGCAAGATTGATTTGAAGGTGGGCCCCCCCATTTCAAACCGAGGAAGACAGTGACCAGGAAGCCGTTGCACATCGGCCATGGGAGCTCCCAACTGAAGCTCGCCATTCACCTCATCACCCACCAAGCGTGAGGGAACCTGCTGCCTCGGCTTCGACTTCGCACAACCAATCTCCATGGACGACGCATCTATTATGGGCTGCATCGACACCCTGTTCGCCATGCACGAAACGGACTGGTTCGAGCTACAAACTGGCCGCGACTCACCAACCATCTTTCCATCTACCATGCAAGAAGCAGGATGCAATCTTAATGACTCAACTTGGTTTTCCACGTTAATCCCATTAACTTCGTCCAAACCACCCAAGTCCTTCACGAGAGCAGTAGCAACCCCCTCGCAACTCGGCTGGCTAGCTGGGATCATATTATCTTCCTCCCACAGATCTTCTTCCAACAAATCTTCACACCACTTTTCAACTTGAAGATGCTCCATAACCCGAGATGAAGGAGACCCAGCATCGATGAGCGAGGGGCCGTCACCTACCTTCGGCTTCATAACACCAGAGGCCTTAAAAGTGCGCCTAGACAGTTTCATGAATGAACGTTTCTTTTTAACACTGTAGGAGGACGAGGATGCATTTCTACTACTTTGAGCAGGGAGGACCCGTAAGTCCATAGCGTCCATCTTTACCATAAACTTTGCTTCATCCGCATCAGACGCTTGAAC
>NW_026267104.1:335688-385688 GCF_014633365.1 Diospyros lotus
TCCTTTTCTGCAAAACCCTTGCACAGGGTGTGTTGAAATATATATGTTGGAGATAAAGATTAATATTTGAAACTAAAGAGATACAAAAGATGCGAAGATAAAAGGAAAAAATAGAGATAAAAAGATAAGTGGTTATATAAAACTACCAATTGAGTTTAAATCCTACCCTATCTATATTCATTTCATATTTGAATTTGTATTTTGTATCCAATCCTTGTATTTTAAGAGCCTAGCTCATGTATAAATACCCATCTAAACTCAATACAAAGGATCATACACAATTATAGCAATATAGCCTTATTTTACAAAATATACTCAACTTAACTGATTATTATTTCTAGAGAAGAAGCTGGGACTGAGCGTACTAATTCTACCAATGGAGTTAAATAACGACTTGTACCCAACTTTCAAGTTTTACTGACGGAGCTTTGGTGCAGCCCGTTGCTCCAAGACAAATTAAGATGAAGTATCAAAGTGTCGAACATTGCCCAACTTCTATTGTTAGCAAGGAAATAAATTTGTCATATGAAAAGCAGGCTTATTAGAAACTATGTCAAATAAATAAGATTCATGTTACCATGTCGTGAAAAAGGACAATGGTGTGAGCAAGTCCTTTTGTGGCTCATGTCACTTTAATATTGGATATGTTACGGAATGAAAAATGAATTATGATGCGAAGTGGCAATTAGTCTATGGCGTTGCTTAAACCAATTCACATATATGGTATCATTTTCTTACTTATAAAAGGCTCACGCTAGACGATTTTTTACCATCTCTATTTAGTATATTCTCCTAATTTCCCCTCCTCGTGCATCCATCTATGCTTTTGCTATGATGGCTTCGTTTAACCCATTGATTGCTTGTCGGATTGTTGATATTGAGGACACGACTGCTTCCAACTTTACCATGAATGTTTATTATGGGACCAAGCATGTTACTAGCTAGTTGTTCCAATACCAAGCCTTCACTAGCTGCCAAACCTCTTAGGATTCCAATCACCAGCATCTTAATGTTTTACCTTGGTTTACCTACGTTCTTTCTTGTTATGTGTGTTTGCTTGTGTTTTTGCACTTTCTATTATTTAGTTTGGATACTTTCGGTCACCTCTTTTGACTCTTATACTATCAGTAATGTTTACAAAGTCCATTGGTTCCATTTACTAATAACAGCAAGTGCATGGCTCGTCTAGGCACTCGGACGACACAGAGCGCCGGGGAAGTGCCTTGCCTACTGCTAGGCGAGGCTCCTTCACCCAGGTGCCACCTAGGCGAGCGCCTCTGCTGAGGCATTGAGTGCCACGAGCGCTTGCCTAAGCCCTACAGAATCAAATCTGAAAAAAAAAAAAAAAGGAAACTAAAGAATTAAATTTCAAACTCACTATATTTATAGTTGTTGTTTGCTGGAAATTTTTATATTAATTATTATATATTTAATTTATAATATAATTTAATTATATATTTTCTAATTAATATAATATAACTTATATTCTGTGATTTAATAACTATATCTTTTATTTGTAGATATATTTTTATTTTTATTTTTTTGTTAATTTACCACCTTGCTTCAGTCTGGCAAGCTTTTTTTGGGCACCTAGCTAGTACCTTAGGCGATAGAACATTCTTAGTGTCTTAAGGGCACCTTTCGCCTCTAACAATCTTCGGTTTTTTTTTTTTTTTTGCTTGATTATTTCATTGCTATATGTGTTTTTATTACCATTTTCAAAGGCTTGAAAAAGGAAAGAATACATTGTTTGATTTTTTATTTTTATTTTGAAAATCTTTGAAATCTTCTAGAAGATTTTGGAAATCTTTGACAATATTGCTTGGAGATTCTGGAAATCAATCTTTGAGAACCCTATAAATAGCATGTGTTGGGTTGAGTTTAGGGTTAGGGTTAAAGTCAGGGTTTGAGATTGCCTAGAGCAGGGAGGACCCTACTGAGGGGTGACTTCCCGATTGGCGCCTTGATTCTAATGTGGAGATCTCACTCCAATGAAGCATCTGTTGTCCATCCCTTGTTCTTTGTCAGATCTGACAGTTCCCTGGTAAGTAGATTTTGATTTCCAGTGATTTCATACAATTGTTCGAATGTTTTGATCCAACAAATCATGCTTATGCTCATCCAGATTTCAAGCAGGAGATGGAACTCCTGCTTATTGAACATTGAATCAATGATTTACCACATTTGCAATAGCAGCGATAAAGGAGAGGAACAGGTCGAGCAGGCATTCGGCCTTGTTGCTTCATCCAGTTCAGCCACTTTGCCAACAAGCTTGTAAATTCCCTCTCTTTCTCTGTCTACATTCATAGATGAAACTGACATTCAAAGAAGCTCAGTCTTCATGGTTCTTGGATATTATATAACACATATTTGTTACAGTACTTCGCAATAAACTTCAATCTTGCTAATGTTTCCTATTCGTTGGCAGAATATATCCCCGGCGTTCGTAATCACATTCAAAGGGGAATTCCCGAAAAGATCCCTGATTAAGGATGATGAAGAGGGTTCATGGATGGTTAAGATAGAGAAAGCTGGCTAGGTAAAGCTTCATACACAATGGTTGGCAAACGTTCGTGAAGGATAACCAATTACATTTGGTTTTCAATCTGGCTTCCAATACTGTGTTCAACGTCGTGGCATATGGTCCAAGTTGCTGCGCAAAGAGGCTGATTTTGTTTTTGTGCGGCCATATGGCCATGAATGGAGAGAAGCTGATTTTTATGTGGGTTTAGGGCTGAAAATTTAATTCTTATTGAAGGTGAGATTCTAGAGTTGGTGTCTGTCTGTCTTCACTTTCAGTGATATTGAATGGGAAATTTGTATCTATACATGAAAGCTTTTGAAGAGGCCATGAATTATGTTTTGTGTTTATGCTGACATACAAATCAATGGCTTCAATTAGCTAATTGATTCTTATTGACAGTGAGATCTATGTGTTAATATCTGTCTAACTTTTTGGTGGCAATGAATGGCAAAATATGAATGGTTTTGTAGATGCCATGAATTGATGGATCACTACTTTTGTCCAGGTTAATGTTTTTTAGATTCCAAAACCTTGCCGCCGTGGGTGAGGTTTCTATCTGGCCATTCAATGCGAATTGTAGATTTGCATTTCACGGACCAAGTTCGAAGCTTTCCCATATCTGATGAGGCCCCTTTGACGATCCCCCAATTCTAGCGACGTCCCTGAATCTACGGCAATCTCATCGGTTTTGGTGTGACTGAGACAGTACACACACCAATATAATCATATAAAAAATTCTTTGAAATTTCTATTACAAACTAGGCAGTTGATTTTGCTTACCGATGCCATCAACCTAGAAAACTTGACTCCTTGCCTAGTGATGGGGAGCTTAAATCCTAGAAGGACAAGTCTTTGTAGAAATCTCTGTTTTAAATCCAACTATTAGTAATAATATTATAATTTTTGCTTGCTTTTAATGTGAGCATGTTAAGGGCTTAATTTGGGAGATGGCCTCCATCGCTCTTAAAGCACAACGCAGGTAGATATGAGAGTTGGTGCCTGTCTAACTTCTGTGGTCAGGAATGGAAAATTATATCTATTTTTTATTTGAATTGTAAAATATGATGCTTTGAAGAGAATTGTATTTTTGTGGTTGTGTTGATGTACAAATGGCTCGAAACTTCCAAATTTGGGTGCTTTTGGCATTTGTTTGTTCTTTGTCTTCTTTGGTTATTTCGCAAAGCTCCCACTTAACATTTAAGCTAGACCCTTGCGTAGGATTTATTGAAATATGCTCAGCATTTCTTGATTGTTGTTTGCAATAGAAAGAGAGGAAGCTGGCACAAAGGGTACTAATTCAATTAGATGATCCACTACTCATACAGCTTTAAGGTTTTATAGAGGGAGCTTTGGTACAGCCCTTTGCTTTAAATTTAAACTGTAATTTTCAAGTAACTTATTCTAAAGTTACTTTTGGCAATATGACTTATATTTTGCTTATATTATCAAATTCTAATGAAGTTTAAGGAAGAGATCTCTATTGGTGGGAAATTTGATATCATCCTAAAAGAAGTCGGGTAGCTATATATTGTAATTTCCAAAATATAAGAGGTACTTTTTAAATAGACCAAACTTGAGGGAGGCTAGGGTAATGTATTCTTGATTAATGGTCAAGGGATTTAAAGTTCTAGGCTCACCGTACACTACAATGCCAACAATTCTCTCCTCTTTTCCCTAAAATTTCACCCGCAATGGAAGAGAGTTTTCCAGAATCAAGAACAGTTGATGACCGAAGAACAGATGTGGTAAGATTTTTCATCCTTTTTTCTTTTCTTTTCTTTTTTTTTTTTGGCATTTCTTTTGTTTTCTTCTCTTCTTGTTTAGCAAATGTTTGTTGGTTTGTTTAGCAATATACATGTATGTGTACAATTCCCATTAGAGATTCATCTTAAAGTACGAGAATCAAATTAAAATAATTTTTAAAATGAGATAAAATTAAAAAGTGACCCAAAGTTGAGCATAAATTAGCCTATTAGCCCTTGATTTAATAAACAACTGCTATGACCTTGAGTTGAAGTTGCTTGTTTTATCGGCCTTCATTTTACTTTCATGCTATTGGTTATTGAATTAGTGCTTATTTATTAGTAGTCCCCAATAAGTTTTCTGAACAACATTTTAAAATTTCTCAAAAAAGTAGTGTTACACCATTAAGATAGCTGTGAATTCCAAATGAGAATTATGGGGCATTATACTGTAGAGTAGGCATCTAATAATTGAATTCTAGGGTAAAAGATCAGTTTAATTTCAGTAAGAATGAGTACTTCATCAATAAGCAGTTGCTGAACGTTTTTCCTATCTCTGGTGGTTTGTGATGCTAAGTTGATCAAGATCCTGCTTTTCAACTTTTGTAACACTGATTGACGGTGCAATTGAAATATGCGTTAATCATCTCAGCATCACAAACAAGAAGCACATGCAACGAAGTTGCTTCTTGTCTGTATGGACCTGTAATTTTTCCTTTTGGAGTTGTTTGCAGTTAAGCTCATATTTTCTTCTGTTTTTCTGATAAGTGCAAAGCCCATAACAATTCATCTTTACAAGGCAGAAAATTGTGAATGTTTAGTAAATTTAATGTAGCCTCATGCACTTGTAAGAAATCTTCAGTAATAGTGGAAATGAAACTTGCTATTTTCTCTTACTCCTCTTCAGGAGACTGATTTTTTTATTTTATTGGTCAATTTTGTATGCTAAAGCACATTGATTATGGGGACAAAACAGTTGCAACTTAACACTTGGTGGCTTATGAAGATCTCAAATCAATCTTCACTTTTTGCGAGTTAATTACGCTAAACTTTTCATTGGTACTGGAACGATTTACATTATAATTATATTTATTATCTTACTTCAATTTGAAACAGAATCTAAAAGTAACTATTTTATTATTTACCCTCGGTGGAAGAGAGAGGGATCTGTCTTGTCACCTAGAGACGCACCAACTCTTGAGCCGGCGCTTAAACCAATTCACATGCATGGCATCATTTTCTCACATGTAAAAGGCTCTCCCTTGGCCATTTTTCACCACCTCTATAATTAGTATTTTCTCCTAATTTCCCCTCCTCGTGCACCCATCTATGTTTCTGCTATGATGGCTTCACTTAACCCATTGACTGCTTGCCGGATTGTTGATATTGAGGACACGGTTACTTCCAGCTTTATTACTATGAATGTTTATTATGGGACCAAGCATGTTACCAGTTCTCCAATGTGTTGAATGTTTTTGGCTTTTCATCCTGCCCATTCCTGCTGCTGTCATTCATTCAGAAAGTTTACAGGTTATGCAGGCTCTTTCTATGGAACTCCAAGTTGGTTCTTGTTCCTTGGCATGATGTCTGCCTTCCCAAAAATGAAAGGGGGCTTGATCTTAAAGACCTCCAGAGTTGGAATTCGGCTCTCCTAATCAAGGTTCTTTAGAATATTCACCGCAAGAAGGACTCCTTATGGGTCCAATGGGTCCATCACTGTTACCTTACTACCTCTTCGATCTGGGAGCTGAGGGCTAAGAGTGATTACTCGCCCTTCATCAAAAAGATCCTTGCCATTCGAGATGCCCTTTGCTCAGCTCAAGGTTCTCCCTCTGCCGCTGTTAATCTACTTTTCAGATGGGCTAGAGCTGAGAGTATCAATCTTTCAGATGCTTATAACTCTTTAGCCCAAGGGCAGACAACGAATTTGGGCTTCTATTGTGTGGAACTCCAACATCATTCCAAAGCATTCTTTCATTTTATGGTTGTGTGCTAAGGAGAGGATTCTCACCAAAGACAAGCTCCTATTCATGGATATCGATAGCAGCAGCCAGCTATGTCGTTCAGCAGAGGAATCCTTGCATCATCTTTTTTTCCGATGTCCTACAAGTTCGTTGATCTGGAGCCATATTAAAGCATGGATGGGGCTCGCTCGATCAATGTCCACCATGGCTAGCGCCCTCAAGTGGATGAAGAAAGAAGCTCAAGGAACTTCTTGGCAATGCAAGGCCAAGCAGATTGCGCTGAGATACACCATCTACCAGATTTGGTATGCCCGCAACGGGCTTATTTTTGAAGGCCTACCGACCCATCCTGATTGTATTATTCACATGATTAAAACTTGTGTATACGAGGCTCTATCTTCCTTGCATCCACAAGTTTTAGTTTATTTTGAGACTCATGCCATTGATCGTTAATTATTTTGGCAATTGTCATGGTTCCTGGATATACTCGGTGTACATTGTATATTTTTTATCAATATATTTTTACCTGTCGATCAAAAAAAAATATTAGGCCTTCACTAGCTTCCAATCCTCCTAGAATTGCAAGTCACTGACCAGATGTTTCACCTTGGTTTACCTACATTCCTTCAAGTTATGCGTGTTTACTTGTGTTTTCTACCCTTTCTATTATTTAGTTTAGATACTTTCGGTCACCTCTTTTGACTCTTATACTATCAGTAAAGTTTATAAAATTTATTGGCTTCATTTAGTAATAACAAGAAGTGCCTAACCCGTCTAAACACTCAGGTGACGCAAGGCGCTGGGGAAGTGCCTCGCCTACTCCTAGGCAAGGCTCCTTCACCCAAGTGCCACCTAGGCGAGCGACTCTCTCGAGGCATCGAGTGCCACAAGCGCTCGCCTGGGCCCTCTACAGAATCAAATTTGAAAGAAAATGAAGGAAATTTAAGAGTTAAAATTCAAACTCACTGTATTTGTAGTTGTTGTTTTGTTGGAAATTTTTATATATTTAATTTATAATATAATTTAATTATATATTTTCTAATTAATATAATACAATTTATATTTTGTGATTTAATAACTGTATCTTTTGCCTTTGTCAGCTCTGCTATAACTATGCGTACTTAAAATTGCTTATTCTTATATTTGCAGATTTGCTATAATTATAAAACTTATATTTTGATGTTTGAGATGGTTTATAATGTATTGGGGTTAAGGCTTTACGATTTTATTTTATTTTTCAAAATTTGCAGCTGTTGTATTTGACAATATTTTAGATGTTTTATTATTGTATGCAGTATCTAATTGTTTTTTTCATATTAGATATATTTTTATATTTTTTTTTGTTAATTTTTCACTTCAGGTGCATGGGAGAGCAAAAGTTCGGTTTACCTAAACTAACCAAACCAATCCGACTGAACTTGTCGGTTCAGTTTGATTTTTTTATTGTACCGATTCAATTCGGTTAACTTTTCTCAAAAGTTCAGTTTTTTAGTTGGAAGAATTGAACCAATCGAACCAACTGAACTTTAAAATAAAGTTATTTTGATGTTTATAAAATGATATTATTTTTTTAATTTTTTTTATTTTTTATCGATTACTTTGATTTTCTTTAATTTTTTACATTTTATTCAGTTTAATCAATTCAGTTCAATTTATATAATTTACGTTTGATTTTTTCAGTTATCAATTAGTTTAATTTTTTAGATTAATCGATCAATTCGATTCAGTTTTACTTTTCGATCCGGTTTAATTAGCTAATAAATTTCAGTCAAACACATAACCAAACTAATCATTTGCACCCAGTGCAACAGGTAATAGAACATTTTTGGCATCTTAAGGGGGCACCTTTGGCCTCCAACTACCTTTGACTTCTTTTTTTTTTTTGGCATGATTATTTCATTGCTGTATGTATTTTTTACTACCATTTTCAAAGCCTTGAAAAAGGAAAGAATATATTGTTTGATTTTTTTTTTTTTTTTAAATCTTTGAAATCTTCTAGAAGATTTTGGAAATCTTTGAGAATATTGGTTAGAGATTCTGAAAATCAATCTTTGAGAACGCTATAAATGGCATGTGTTGGCTTTAGTTTAGGGTTAGGGTTAAAGTTAGGGTTTGGAAATGCCTAGAGCAGAAAGGACCCTACTGAGGGGCGACTTGCTTCTGATGAGGAGATCTCACTCCAATGAAGAATCTGATGTTCAACCCTTATTCTTTGTCAGATCTGACAGTTCCCTGGTAAGTAGATTTTGATTTTCTATGATTTCGTACAATTGTTTGAATGCCTTGATCCAGCAAATCATGCTCATGGATGCTCATCCAGATTTCAAGCAGGAGATGGAACTCCTGCTTATCGAACATTGAATCAATGATTTACCACATTCGCAATAGCGACGTTAAAGGAGAGGAACAGGTCGAGCAGGCATTCGGCCTTGTTGACTCATCCAGATCAGTGACTTTGCCAACAAGCTTGTAAATTCCCTATCTTTCTCTGTCTATATTCATAGATGAAACTGACATTCAAAGAAGCTCAGTCGTTCATGGTTCTTGGATATTATATATCACATATTTGTTACAGTACCTCCCAATAAATTTCAATCTTGCTAATGCTTCCAGTAATTCGTTGGCAGAATCTATCGCCGGCGTTGGTAATCACATTCAGAGGGGAATTCCCGAAAAGACCCTTGATTAAGGATGATGAAGGGCGTTCATGGATGGTACGATAGAGAAAACTGGCTAGGTGAAGCTTCATACACAATGATTGGCAAACGGTCGTGAAGGATAACCAATTACATTTGGTGACTTCTTGGTTTTCAATTTGGCTTCCAATTCTGTGTTCAACGTCGTGGCATATAGTCCAAGTTGCTGCGAAAAGAGGCTGATTTTGTTTTTATGCGGGTATATGGCCATGAATTGAGAGAAGCTGATTTTTATGTGGGTTTAGGGCTGAAAATTTAATTCTTACTGATGGTGAGATCCTAGAGTTGGCGTCTGTCTGTCTTAACTTTCAGTGATCTTGAATGGGAAATTTGTATCTATACATGAAATCTTTTGAAGAGGCCAAGAATTATATTTTGTGTTTATGCTGACATACCAAACAATGGCTTCAAATAGCTAATTGATTCTTATTGACAGTGAGATATCTGTGTTAATGTCTGTCTAACTTTTTGATGGCCATGAATGGGAAAATATGAATGGTTTTGTAGATGCCATGAATTGATGAATGACTACTTTTGCCCAGGTTAATGTTTTACTATCTGTGGGCAGGCTTTCTCACAATATTTGCAGTTTTCCCTGAAAAAGAAGAAAAAAAAAAAAAAAGCAGGAAAGATAAAAAAAAATTAAAAGCAAATCCTGTAAGTACTATGATGAGTTAAAACTTTTAGCCATGCAGGACCTGTTGGATTCATAATTCAAAAGGGTTTTTGACCAAAAAAATAATGATACCATTCTATTTACAAATTTAGCTGCATCACTAGTACTTGACAGCAAATCATTGATTTGAGTAATGAAATTTTCAATGTTTCAGTTCCAGTGAAAGCTTAGATGACTGACTGGAAAAAGTTGATCCATGAATGGAAGAAACTCATCACGAGCATATGAAATCATATTGGATGACTTTAAAGGTAAACCCCTTCTCTCTCTAATCAAAACATTCAATTTGTTTTCATTCTTCTTCTTGTTACCACTATTCTAGAGGTATCCTATGTGCTTCTGCTCCTTAAGCTCTTGGGAAGTGTAAAGGTAATCTTTGTAGGCTTTGAATTTATGATATGAATGTTTGCTGATAAGTTGTTTGTTAAATATATGAACTTCCTTCTTCTCTTCAGTGGTGTTCTGATATAGGAACTTTGTTCATTATTATATCGTGTGATTATTCAAAGATTCAAGTGCGCTCATTTCCCTGGTTTTATTTAGAACTTGAGACAAACCATGTATACAAATGAAAAAAGATACCAAGGCTGAATAACAAGCATATTTTATGCAGCTTTCTGATTAGGTAATTTATGTTCTAATTTCACTTATTTACTTAAAGAATCTATGGTTTACTTTGTGAGCTCAGTGAAATAGTGAGATTTAGTTTGGAACTCCATCTTAAGAAAAGGAAAATAAGCTATCAGAAATAAATGTACTGTTCAGGGCAATGAATAAATTTAAGGATGTGCTATGACGCCAGGGGCACATGCATTTCATGGGCTAGTAATGTAAGATGCATGCATATCCTTTGCTTGGTTATAATATTTTAGGACTTTAAATTTATAAAACTTGATCACTACAACTTGACTCACATTATAAATTTCTTTGGACATGCAAAATAATGTAAACAAGAATATGCATAATATATGCACATATATTATACTTAAGAACACATTATTAGGCCTATTCTTAAGTTTAGTCATAAACAAATATTTATTTATTTTCTAAAATTTAAAAGTTACATATGCTCCTTGAAAGCCTATGGAAATGGATGTGGTGATGAAGTTTAATACATGACACTGCAAACTAAATATTCAAATGGTAAATTAGTGACATAATTTTTATGTTGATGAATTAATGTAATACTTATTTTTTTGTTATTTATTAGAACCCGCAGTCATTAACCTTCAGATGTACATTGTGAGCCATGTTTTAGAATAAAAGTGTATGATTGATAATGTTAATTTTCTTTTATTATTACTCTCTTGGTTTATATTCTTTTAATTTCTTCTCTCTCTTTCAAAACTAAACCTAATGGTTACGCCATGTGGTGTATAGCAGTTTAGTTTATACTAGAATGATTTGCTTTCGATGTATACTTGTTACCTTACTTTTATAAACAAGATAATCCAAAAGAGGTTTTTTTTTTTTTTTTCTCATTTTACCTATCCCCACACTAGAACTTCTGTGGTTAGCAGGGAATTAAATTGTTCTTTAAATGCATCTTATGAATAGTAGGTTTCATTCTCGCTGAAAAAATAAGATTCTTTTTTTTTATGTAAATAAGAATAAATAAAACAAGAACAACGCCAGAGCGTCTACAAGTCAAGGCCAAGATATACCCTGAACCACCAACGCAAATTCCAGAGGCTAAAACATAGCAACCATCACCCTCTGAGTCAAGAAAATAAAATAAATAAATAAGAAAAAAAACTAAAAATATATACTATAACAAATAAAAATAAAAAAGAAAACAACGTCCAGAAACAAAGGGCTAAATTTAGCACGGAACTCCAGGATTACAATAACCAACCTCTAGCTAGAAACAAACAAGCGATCGCTTATTGCGGAGAAACAGTATGGTTTCTTGGAAGTCACTAGACATGACGAAGAGCATGACTCTGAAGAGACGACTTGAAATGGATAGTCATCGAATGGGGCCACACTACGTACTGAATCTGACAAGCCAACTAAGGAGTGGATCTCTCCTGATCACGAAAGCACCTGTTGTTATGCTCCCTCCATATGAATTACACCAAAGCATGTAGCGCCAATCTATTTGCCACCTGCCAGGGGCTCTTGCTACTCTATCTCGCAGTTGCCAACCGCACACTAGTATTCCATTAACGCCAATGCCAACTAAATTTTTTCGATCTGCGAAAGAAAGACAACACCTCACAGGAATAGGGGCACTCAAAAAACAAATGGCTATGTCTTTCTACATCCGCCCTGCAAAGAAAGCATTTATTTGAAAATGACAAAAATAAGTTAATACGGTCAAGAGTAGAAAAACGCTCCCGAATAGCTAACCAGATAATGAACAAATAGATAGAAATACCCACAAACGACCAAACTAACCAGTACCAAAGAACCCTAGGACGCTGACCTTGAAGGTCTTGAAAAGTGGCCCTAACCAAAAAACCTCTTTTGAGGTTGGAAGCAAATTATAAGGCTCATCACAACACTCAAGACAAGGGACGTCATCCTAAATAAAATCCGAGACCTTAGCCATTATAGAAAAAATAAAATTCATGCTACCATGCCATGAAAGATTAACATTGTTCATATCACAATGGTGAGAGTAAATGCATTTAGTCACTCTTTTCCCTTCAACAGATGCTTTATGGTTCATTTGTTAGAATGGAAAGCAATTATAGATGCCACATGACAATTGATCTTTGGCCCCTCACATGCATGGCATCTTTTACTGGTATGTAAACAGCTCTATTCCCTTGGCAATTTCACCATCTCTATTTAGTCTTATCTCATGACTTACAGCTCCATCCTTCTGCACTCCTGCTCTCATGGCTTCCACTTACCCGTTGGTTACTTGCAGAATTATCAGAGATGATGTGGATACGGTTGCTCCCAGCATGACTATGAATATCTGTTATGGGATGCATCATATTACCAATGGTGGCAAACCAAGCCTTCCGTAACTGCTGGTCCTCCTAAGGCTACAATCAATTGCCCCCATGACAAGAGCTTTTCACCTCGATAGAGCAATCTTCGTCTAGTAGTTGCATTTAGTTCCATGCTTCCATTTTGTTAGTTCCTTCCAGACATTGAAATAAACTGTTAGCCTGGACACTCCCAGGTTATAGGCACTTCCAAATGCTCGGCTACTAAAGTTTGTCCCCGACAGGACCTTAACAACCCTCCAATGGGGGACCGCTGCTTGAATAACAGCATGATGTAATGATGAATTCTAACTGCTGGGCATGGAGGTTCATATTGAACAACTTCTTTCCCTCCTGGGCACATAGGCTCCCACCAGGGCTCTTCCTGAGACTTTACAGAAATTTAATAACATAAGAAAAATGTTAGTTATATTGTCAAAAATAATTTCAAAATAAGTTAATTGAATATTATATTTTACATCCTTTGAAATTTACAACAAAAAAAAAAATTATTATATTTATGCATATTTTCATCCGTATTTTCTCTTACAGGGCTAGTTTTTACCTAGGTTGCACGGAAACGGAAACGGGAGACGTTTCCGATAGGAAACGGAAACGCGGAAACGGTATTTTTCTAAAAAGATAGGAAACGGAAACGCGGGATAAATTGTAAATATTAAAAATATAGAGATTTTTAATAAATATAATTTTTAATATAAAAAATAAAAAAATTCAAATATAAACAAATATTTGAATTTCTCTTACTGTAAGATTTCTAATTAAAGCATCAACCAAATATTTGAAAAAAATAACAGCTTTTCAAATACGAGCATTTCTCTTACTGTAAGATTTCTAATTAAAGCATCAACCAATTCTTAACTGCATATATCAAAATTACATACAAAACTCACTTAAATTAAATATATAGAACATAATTGCCAACCCTGTAATTGCACATACAACATTGTAATTGCATACAAAACTCATTTAAATTAAATATACACAACTATACAAGCCATTAGCCAACACTGTAATTGCACATACAAGCCACAAAGAGAAAAGCAACCAAGGAGAATCAGGAGATTACTTACAAGAGTGCGACGAAACAGAAGACAACACGACAGCGAAGGCAACGACAAAGACGGCAAAGGCGACGGTGAAGACAGCAAAGGCGATGACGAAGACCGTGAAGGCGATGATGAAGATGGCTAAGGGGACGACGAAGACGGCGAAGGCGACGACAAAGACAGCTAAGGCGACGACGAAGGAGATGAAGTGAGGTGCTGAAGTAGACGGCGATGAGCACCGAAACGAACCAGAGGGACGAGTGCGACGAAGTTGACGGCGGCGAGAGCCACAAAACAACCAAATCAGAAGCAGGTAGCGGCGAGGGCGAAGGCAATCGAACTCGAACTGGAAGAAGAAGAAAAGGAAAAGAGGAAAAATTTAGGGATTTAGGGCTTTTGTTCAAGCCGCGGCCCGCTGGAAGCAATTGAAACGTGTTTCCAGAATTTTTTTTTAATTACGGAAACGTCTCATAAGTTTATAAAAATTACACAAACGGCTCAAAAACGTTTCAGGCGTTTTTTAACCGTTTTCGAAACGAGAAATGATTCGGAAGCGCCGAAACGGCACCTCCGAACCGTTTCCGTGCTTCATAGGTTTTTACCCCTTTTTTTTTTTGTTTAAATTTAGTTTTATCTCAATCATTAAGGTTTTAAACATTGCCTCCCTCCTCCTAGCTAGTGGTCCTTGCCAGACTTGGCAATATATTTTATCATGTAAAAAATAAATTAGTGTTATTATACAATAAAAAAGGACTTCTAAAATAAATATTTTACGAGGTCTTCTATAAAAAAATAAATTCACAACATTTTATTCTCCTTCTAATTCTTATTTTGGCTTGTCCATGCAAAGAAATTACTTTTGAACTTTAAAAGAATATCAAACCCTATTCTCTTATTTAGGAACCCTAAACTGTCCCCTTTTAGTATAATCGAGAGATAAGATATATTGTACAGTAATCACACTTATATATACACACAAAATAATAAAATATTTCTTAATTGCGTTGGTCTTCCCCTTTTTTTTTTTCTTATCTGACTACATATATTTTCAAAATTACTGTACTACCATACTTTTCTAATACTATTTTAACCCTCGATCAAATATCTCTTTGATTATATAAAAACAAATTAGTGTTATTGTATAGCAAAAATAAAAAATATTATTAAAATATTTGTCTAAATTTCTATTAAAAAAATATGCGTCGAACCCTTAGCCACTTTATTCAGGTGTTTAGTGAAAAAGAGAAAAATAAAACCATTTTCTCATCTTTGAAAAAATATATACCTTGTAGTTGCACAAATGAGACTCAACTGAAATATACCCTTTTAAGGAAAGCAGCACTTCTATTCCAAAACACTGCACACTAAGTAAGCAAAATAATTTTAGGGTGTCAAAAAATATTCAAAAATTGGTGAATCAGATTAAATTGAATTATGCCTTTTGATTGGTTCTATGATTCAAATGTTAGGTCTGGTTCTAAAAAATTAAAAATCGATATATTTAGTTTGGTTATTAATTTTTTTTTTTTCAAATCGTGGTTCGAACCGAACCAGAACCGATATTATACTTATATATATTATAATTTTTTTAAGTATACATATATATATATATATACATATGCATAAATAATATCACTTCCTAAGAAACTAGCGAGATTTATAAACTCATTTATTTCTAGACTGTTATGCTCTATTGCTATATTAAATAGTCGATATAATCTCATTTAATGAGATAGTCTATAAATTATTGTGTTCTACTTTTATTTCAAGACTTAAAGTATTAATAAAGTTATGAGTTTATTTTAATTAACAAATTGTTTGTAATCTCATATTTTACGAAAATGTTTAGAAGATAAATGTTAATTGAATAAAATCGAAACTAATCCGGTATGACAGATTGATCATGGTTTGATTTTATATATGTAATTATTCGATTATAGTTCTTATTTTTTTTGAATCGTTAAAAATAATTCAATTACTGGATTCTTAAAGAATCAGACCAATCCGAACCGTGGACACCCCTAAATAATGCACAGCCCAAAGCAACCCATATCCCAACAGCTAGACACAAAGACAATCAAAACCTCAAATGATAACTGGCGTTTGAAATAAATAAATAAATAATCAAATTGAAACAACAAATATTTTACTTACTAAACAAGAATAAAGGGAAATGACAATTTTAGCTCCCAAAATATAGGTCAAATAATCGGATAAATAATATGTCGATGTCAATTTGATGAGTTGCGAGTTAAATTTTTATCCTGCGCAAAGAACAAAGACCTAATCTGTAATTTATCTCACCTGACGTAATCGAAAACACAAATATCAAGAACTGTGCAAAAATAATCCTCCCAACAAAATAACAGTTTTAAACAATTTTAATGAAAGAGATTCTATACAAAAGGAGTGATAATCTAAACCAAATTCAGTCCAGTCGCTTACAAGGCTACAGAAAAATTTTACACAAATTTCATATTTTCCTCCCGCATTAAGTATGGATACAAATTTCCCATTCATGGCCCACCCAAAAGTTAGATAGATGCCAAGAGATTTCACCCTTAATAAGAATTAGCTTCATATCAACCAGGAACCTGGTGCAGCGAAGCGGCTGTGTCTCACACACACACACATCCACAACACCCCCCCCCCCCCCCCCCGGCAAAATAAATAAATAACAAGGAGACTCTGTGCATGGCTTGGATTTGCAGCCCATACAAGTTGCAAATGGACTCCCATGGACTTCTTCAAGCCACCATTAGTGCTGATGCTCAACGCCATGCCTATCTCCCTGTGCAAGTATCCATAACAGTTAAATACAGACTCACCGAGATCCAAGCGGCTAATCAAGACGTCAACCAACAACAAAATATTTTAGGTACAGAACCAAACAAAAGTCCCCTTTCAAATAGGTGGAAATCAAAGCCTGCTGCACAGATCCAAAAACCTCAAAAATTTTGTGTTTGGGGGAGGGGGAGAGAGAGAGAGAGAAAGGGCCCAAGGATTACTTGACCTAGAAATAAGCCTACGGTCTAGCAAAAAAGCAGAAAGAAAAAGCCCATCATTTGATTCATTTCATAAGATCCATTACAACAAGGAAAAGTTGTGGTGCATGCAATATTGGCAACTTTCATATATTTTTATATTCCACGTTCCCTCTTTTTTCTCATTTTTGTTCCCCGTAAAACATATCATCTGAAAATGAAATATAAAATTACAAAGAGAGCTAAATAATTACAAGACCACCTTCTGGATTCCACTGTAAATGGAACTAAGATAAAGAGTACAACTAGAATGGAAAACGTACGTGGCAGTAAAGTCGGAATTTAATACAAATTAGAACATACAATAAGTGCACTTTATCCTACAAGTGCTTTGTATTAGTAGGTCAAGGGCCATAGCACAACTAAAGACTATAATTAAGAGTTAATTTCAGCAACAAATAGCACGAAAGTAAAATCTAAGCTTATAGAATGAAGTTACTCCAATGAATGAATTGAAGTTGCTCAATATTTAGTGCTATTGCAAAAAAGGTAAAAAAGGTTAATGAGTAAACAACCTTGCCAAGAAAGTGACTTAGGATTTTTGATATATCTAAAGGAGACAGAGTATAGATAGTCATAAGCCTAAGCAAGAGGAAGATAGCCTATACAAGAAAGAAATGGAATGCAATTAAGAGTTAAACTGAGAAAGACCTGATTCAAATTTGATCTGATTCTAATCTCGCTTGTTTATAAAGCCAGCTACATCCTGCTTATAATGTGGAGCTTTCAGTTCATGTAGATTTTTTTTTTTTTTTAATGGGAGATCAGTGAATTAAGTTAATCCCCTTAAAGGTGCCCATCCCAGACCTATTGAATAAAACATCACCTTAATGTAGCAGTCTCACACATACATCTACATATAGCCAATATCAGTTCAGTTCTTACGGCCTTCAAGATTTTATGTAATTTATTAAGGGGATAATACGCATCTAGGGAGGGATTTTCTAAGCAGTATGAAACATTATTCTTTAGCAAAAACATGCTGCATGCCGTGTTATGCCAAAACAACATTATACAAAAACAATACGTAAACCCTAAGAGAAGAGCGGATTGATTCCTACCACTGTGACTTAGGATATCCACCACAAACGGAGATGCCAAATTCACCAGGAAACCATGCCATCCAGCGCAGGACAATGGCGAAGTAAAGTATGGCCTTTGATGGGATGGGATGGGATGGGATGGAATGGATCATTCAAAGTATGCCATCATGCCATCTTGCTTTTCCCTGGCCACACCGGCCAGGTTTCATACACACTTGATCAGAGAAAAACACTCACAAACAGAAAGAGAAAACAACCGATTTTGATGGGAGAAAAGTAAGCCTATACCTTTGGTTGAGGCGGACAATATCCCCCGAAGGGTACTATTAAGCCAGACCGCAGGGTTTGCATCCACGAATGGAGGACGCAAGGATTTCCACAGGCTTTCTTGAACTGCTCCGTTGCTCTCCTTCAACGCAAAATCCGTTGGATACCAGAATTGGACGTGAACAGGCCGGGGGGACGACCGCTGGTGGTCGGAGGGTGGGAAACAAGGCCGGATAGTTGGTCGGAACAAGCGGTCGATGGAGTGTCTCGATCATTTTGGAACCCTAAACAATCTCCTTCAATTCCTAGAGAGAAAGCAGCAATAGGAGAGACTACAATTAAAACAAGTATTGAAGCAAGCAGAGAATGAAAGAAATTAACTCAACCTTCTTCTCCGTCCGGGATGCAGATTCTTCAGCCTCTTAGAAAACCCTTTCCTTCCTTTTTTTTGAGTACTAGAGCTTGAAAGTTCTAGACCCCCGATGCCCCCTATACAGGAAATGCCAAATTCTTTCTTAATTACGTTTACCTCCCTCAGTTTTGTCTTATTTTGACCGAACCTCTTATATTTTTTTAAATTACAGTAAATACCATACTTTTTAAATATTACTTCAAAACTACTCGAGGCTAAGGGGAACTTTTTGTTCGATTTTCCCATTAATAATAACAACAGAAATAAGTTCATCGACCGTCACGTACTAGTGTATTATTTTTTCTTAATAGCAATTATTATTTATTTATTTATAATTCTTAAATTATTAATTATTTATCACAACATTTCTTATTTTTTATTGTGTTTGATATTTAAAATTTAAAATATTAATAAATATAAGTATTTATCACGTGAAGCCCAGACAGTCCATTATCAAATTTAATTTTTTAATATAAAAAAAATATTTTTAATAATAATTCAATTTCAAAAAAATTATAACCTATCTCAAAATTTGTGATGTGTAATTTTTCATCTCAAAAAAAAATTTTACCTTCTTACATAAATTTCTAAATCCGTCTGTGCCCATTAATTTCGATTGCTAGAATTAGGAACTTTTAGACAACAAAGAAAAATGCCAAATTTTTCCTTAATTAGGTTTACCTCCCTCAATTTTGGCTTATTTTGACCAAACCTTTTATATTTTTCAAATTACAATAAATATCATAAGTACCATACTTTTTGAATATAATATCAAAATTTCTCTCCACTTAAGAAAAGCTTTTTGTTCAATTTTCTCATTAATAATAAAAAAAATATTATATTATTCTTATCCGACAACATAAAGTTTACCCAACGTAAACAACATCAAAAGAGATGTAAACCTCACTTTTCTGTACGCCCACGTCAACAAAACAAAACTGTTAATAATAACATAAACAAGTTCATTAGTTTTAATATATGTTCTAAATTCATAAAATACTACTTATTTTTTTCTTTTTATACTCCTAATTATTCTTTATTTATCAATAATTCTTAAATTATTAACACTCCTCAGTTTAGATTACCTGCAAGACTTAAAGATTTAAAACATTAGTAAATATGAATATCTCTCTATATAGATGAAGAGTGAAAAGTAAAGAACTCTTTTGAGTCATGGACCCGTATTAGCTGCAGTAGTTGAAAATGATCGCTTCAAATACAAAACCTTTTCAAGGCCAGTTGGATGCAACCATGGCCTCTTCCAAAGCAATCAAATCATATATAGTTACAAAATTCCCAGTCATGACCACTGAAAAGTAACACACACCAACTCCCCAAATGAAAGTAAACTTTGTGCATGAACAAACACCAAGAACATAGTGAAGGAAACAGCATCTCCCCAAATGGACAGCCACTGAACTTTGATCATGGTTTGGATTTGCTTCCTAACCACTTTGGATATCTTCAAGCCACCATTGGCGCTTGGTCAGCTTCTTAAGCTCTGCTGCGAGTATCGTTAGCAGCTAAAAACATAGATTGACAGAAGAACATCAACTCAAGATGTCAATTGGCATCTGAAGATTTTTACTTAAAAAGAGTATAGAAGGTAAAGAAACAAACGAAAAGCCTCTTGAAACTGGATGGAGATCAAAGCCTACAGACGATATCCAACAACAAAAGAACAACCATAGAACAGTTTTGCTCAGACCGCCAGAAAGAGAGAGAGAGAGAGAGCATGAATCTTATCTTCCACCTAGCGAACAGCCAAAGATAGTTTAGCAGAAAAACAAGGATGAAGCCTATCATCTCATAAGATCCATTTTTAAGATCAAATTATTTCCCTTCTAACCACAGAGTTCTAGCGCATGCAGTATATGCAACTTTGATATATTTTTACATTTGATGCTGTCACCAATCAAGACTCAGGCCAAAGCTGATCCGACCACGCCGGAACAATATTTTAATATTTCTTAAATTTTAGAATTCAACTTGGTTTAGAATTTTACTTTATGTTATTTTAATACTTCTTAAGTTTTAGAATTCTACTTGATTTAGGATTCTACTTATGTTTCTACTTGATTTAGAATTTTAAAACTTAATAAGTATTAAAATAACATAAAGTAGAATCCTAAACCAAGTAGAATTCTAAAACTTAAGAAGTATTAAAATATTATTCCGGCGTGGTCGGGTCGGCTTTGGGCCGGGTCTTGATTGGTGACTGCATCATTCACCTCTACTTGAGAAGAATTCGTCCTCGAATTATGATCTGGGTATGACAACTCAACGTCCGGCAAATACAAAGAAATATCAGCAACATTGAATGTTTTGAAAATACCCATATGATTTGGCAAATCCACAACATAAGCATTATCATTGATCTTCTTTGTAATCTTGTAAGGACCATACTTCTTTGGCTTGAGCTTGTACTGTTGTCTTACAGGAATCCGTTCATTCTTCAAGAATATCATGACTATATCTCCAACCGCAAATACCTTGTGTTTCCTATGCTTATCAGCTATTGCCTTGTACTTCTTATTCCCTTCGTGCAACTTTTGCTTGACATCTTCCTGAACTGCTTGAACGTGTTCGGCTAAGTCATTAGCTACAACACTGAAACCTGGTACCTTTGGCAATTTTACCAAATCTAATGCATGATTAAGAACTTTCATGTATACGATAGAGAATGGTGATCGTCCTGTTGAGCTATGCACGGCGTTGTTGTAGGCAAAGTCCGCTTGAGCTATGACTAGATCCCATTGTCTTGGCTTGTCTTTGCAAACACTACGAATCAGATTTCCTAAGGTACGATTCACCACCTCTGTCTGTCCATCAGTCTGGGGATATGCTGTGCTGCTGAAATTCAAAGATGAATCGAACATTCTCCACAAAGTAATCCAGAAGTGACTCAAAAATCTTGTATCACAATCCAAAGTAATAGTTTTAGGGACTCCATGTAGTCTAACAATCTCCTTGAAAAACAGTTTGGCTGTAGCTACTGCATCTGCCGTCTTCTTGCATGGGAGAAAGTGTGTCATCTTGAAAAACCTGTCAACCACTACAAAAACAGAATCCATACCTCGTTGGGTTCGCGGTAGACCCAACACGAAGTCCATAGACAAATCTTCTCAAATAACATTGGGAACAGGCAATGGCATGTAGAGACCGGTGTTAGAAGAGTGCCCCTTAGCTGTTTGACATATATAACACCTCGCCACAATAATAGAAACATCTCTCCTTACTCTTGGCCAATAATACCTTCCCATAACAGCTTCAATAGTCTTATCTCTGCCAATATGCCCTGCTAAGCCACCACCATGTAAATCCCGAATAATTTTCTCACGAAAAGATGTGCAAGAGATGCACAATTGATTTACCTTCATGAGAAACCCATCATGCACATAGAAATCTCCTTATGGTTGTTGAGACATCCATTGTTCCCACACATATTTGAAATCCTCGTCTGTTGCATATAATTCTTTCAAGCACTCAAACCCAACAATCTCAACACTAAGGGTCTTGATCAAATCCACACGCCTACTCAAAGTGTCTGCTACTCGATTTTGCTGTCCCGACTTATGTACAATTTTATATGAAAATTTATCAATAAAAGCAGACCATCTAGCATGCATATCACTCCTCAATTGCCTTTGACTACTCAAGTACTTAAGAGCTTGGTGATTCGTGTAAAGAACAAATTCTTTGACAATTAAGTAATGTTCCCATGTCTTAAGAGCCCTCACCACTGCATAAAACTCCTTATCATAAGTAGACCACTTTCTTCTGTCTTCACACAACTTCTCACTGAAAAATGCAATTGGTCTCTTCTCTTGGGACAACACAACACCTATACCCACTTCACTCGCATCACACTCAACCTCAAACAATTTGTCAAAGCTTGGCAAAGCTAAGACAGGAGCGATACATAATTTCTCTTTTATCAAGGTGAAACTTTACTCTTGTTCTTCACCCCAATGGAACTTTCCTTTCTTTAAACACTCAATAATTTGAGCCACAATACTACTAAAGTGTTTGATAAACCGCCTATAGAAAGTCGCTAACCCATGGAAACTTCGCACATCACTGACATTTTTAGGGGTTGGCCATTCTCTAATAGCTCGCACTTTTTCCTCATCTACCTTTACGCCCTATTTGCTTATAACAAAACTCAAGAACAACAAGCTCTCACTCATAAAAGTATACTTCTTCAAATTAGCATAAAGTTTGTTTTCCCTCAACACCTCTCAAATATGCCCCTCATGCTCATTAATAGACTTACTGTATATCAAAATATCATTAAAATACACAACAGCGAATTTACCAATGAAATGGTGTAATACTTGGTTCATTAGTCTCATGAAAGTGCTTGGTGCATTGGTTAGTCCAAATGGCATGACTAACCACTCAAACAACCCATCTCTCGTCTTGAAAGTTGTCTTCCACTCATCTCCAAGTCGAATTCTGATTTGATGATAACCACTTCTAAGATCAATTTTGGTAAAAATCACAACCCCATCAAGTTGATCAAGCATGTCGCCGAGCCTAGGAATTGGAAATTTGTACCCAATAGTAATTTTGTTGATAGCTCTACTGTCAACACACATCCTCCAACTCCCATCTTTCTTTGGTGTCAATAATACTGGCACTGCACATGGACTCGTGCTAGTCTGAATGTGCCCTTTTCTCAACAATTCCTCTACCTGCTCACGCAAAATCTCATTCTCCCTAGGACTCATCATGTAGTGTAGTAGGTTAAACAAGCTAGCACCAGGAACCAAGTCAATGTAGTGTTGAATATCTCTCATAAGAGATAGCTCATTAGGCAACTCCTCAGGAACCACATCATGAAATTCCTCCAACAATCCCTGCACCTCCACTGGAATTTGATTCACCTTCAGTGGCTCACTCACACTCTCTCCCTTGATAACCAATAAGTAAACCTCTCGATTATCCTTACACTCCCTCACAAACTCAGTGTGTTTATGTGTAATGGTAAGAAAATTCCATCCTCCACTTTAGAAGCTTTGATTTGATTCTTTTCCACTATAAGTAACAAAGTATAACGCACATCTTCTTTCTCAAGCTGATATGTGTTCTTCCTACCCGAGTGCTTAGCATCCACATCAAATTGCCAAGGCCTCCCAAATAAAATATGGCAAGCATCCATATCAACAATATCACAATAGACTTCGTCGGAGTACTTACCAATAGAGAAAGGCACCCTGCAACGTTCATCCACATGTATGCCACCAACTTCTTTGATCCATTCAATCATGTAAGGGCTTGGATGTTTTTTAGGAGTTAATTGCATCTTTGTCACCACGTCTCTTCCTATGATGTTCTCCTGACTTCCACTATCAATAATTAACTCAAAAAATTTTCCTTTCACCGCACACCTCGTGCAAAAAAGCTTATGCCGTTGAGTAGTATCTTCATTCTTTTGAGATAGCATTAACTTCCTCACTACACAAGTATATTCCCCATGTCCATAATCTTCTTCGTCATCCTCCCCATCAGGCCCGCAATATACTTCTTCTTCAGCAACATCTTCCTCTTCCTTTTCTACAATGTTAATTGTTTTCCTCCTTGGACAATCACTAGATCGATGTCCAACCTCATTGCACTTGAAACATTTTAAAAAAATAGGCTTTGCATAAGGATTAGGGAATTTTGGAATATTAGAAGTAGTACCTCGAATGTTTCCCCCAGTTGTAGCCTTATTAGGGTTGACTGTATGAGGTGGATTGGAAGGTTGCGCTCCTTGAACTGATTTGCCTTTATCAAAAGCTGCTTGTTTATTTTCATTCCCACTATACCGACGATAATTGTCATTACGAGATCTTTCACTCAACATTAACTCAGCCTTTAAAGCTAAGTTCATTGTTTCTTACACACTCAGAACCATCTAAACCCCAATTTTATCACGAATAGCAGGCTTCAATCCATTCAAGTAACGAGTTACTTGTTGATTGTCACTTCCTGACAATTGGTTTCTCTCCGCCAATCGCAGAAACTCAGAGGTATATTCATTCACACTCTTCATTCCCTGTGCACATCTTTGATAAGCTTCAAACATATATTGTTCATAGTCAGGGGGCAAAAACCTACCTCTTAACAGCTGCTTCATTCGTCTCCATGTCTGAACTGGCTGTCGGCCTTCTCTCAATCTCGTTTCTCTTAATCGCTCCCACCAAACAGATGCACCGCCTTTCAACCTGTAAGCCACTAACTTTACTTGTCATTCATCTGGGATCTCCATGTATTCGAAAAAACGGTCAACCTCAGTGATCCAATCTAGGAACCCCTCAATATCAAGATCTCCACTAAAGGTAGGAATATCAACTTTTAGTTTATACTCATCGTTGCCCCAATGGTTGTGCTGATGCGCATTCCTCCTAACCCTTCTACCACCAGGGTTAGCTATTGTTCGACCAAAATCATCCTCTTCATCGCTATCTTCAATCATTGATCTTCTAGGATTAATAAGGACGTGATTAATGGGTGGCCTTCCCGCTTCGGCTTAATTCACCCCATTATTCAAGTTCTTGTCATCATCAACTCGTAGTAAGGTGCCCAATTGGTTGCTATGTTGCTCCAATCGCTGCTGGATAGTACAAGTTATTTCTCGTTGTTCTTCGATTGCTCTCCAAATTACAGATAACCCCTAATCACCGTCACGAGGCTGGTTGCTACCGTTACCTTCAAGATTGGCCATCTGATTGGTTGATGAACCGCTCAGATACCACCTGACGCAACGTGTAGCACGAGTGTGAAAAAAAACACACCAAAACAAACTCTTAAAAGAACAAACTTCAATAGTCGAAACTTGGCTTTCAAGAAGACGCAAAAACAAAACTGTTTTGCTAAGAAAACCCAAATAGGTTGCTAAAATTTGATTAAGAAAAACTTGATTATAAACTCTAGATCTTAGACATATTTATAGTATTTGGCTAATCCAAATCCATCTAATATTTGGAAAACAAAATCTAACTAGAATCCTAATAGAAATAAATCATAAATAAAAATTAACTGAAATCCTAATAAAAATAAAACTTTAATCAAACATGAAATAGAATTCTAAATCAAGTACAAACATGAAGTAAAATCCTAAATAAAGTAGAATTATAAAACTTAAGAAGTATTAAAATAACATAAAATATAATCCTAAACCAAGTAGAATTCTAAAACTTAAAAAGTATTAAAATATTGTTCCGACGTGGTCAGGTCGGCTTTGAACTGGATCTTGATTGGTGACCGCATCAACATTCCACATTCCTTGTTTCTCATTTTGTTCCCATTTAAAACAAAATATTTGATAAACAAACTCTAAAAGAAGAAGACTAAAATAATAAATCAGCCGCTTCTGGATTCTGTTACAAATGGAAATAACTGGATTGGAAATTGTTCTAGCTCAAACGGAAATATGGTCCACCACATGCCACAGCAATTCTGCAACACAATACGTTGGTCCATCAAAAACTACTCCTACAGATTTCTTATGTATAAAATTTAACACCTACTTAAAAACTGAGTTATGTCAGTAAAAAAGTAAAACTTGTTTCCAGTCATTAGCAATTAAAAATTGCCCATATAAAACAATACGCAACATGAAGCAACATACAACAAGTACTGTGTATTAGTAGGTCAAGTGCCATAGCCCAACTAAGACTACAACTAACTGCTAGTAACAAATAGCGCGAAAGTAGAAATCAGAGCTAATAAACAATTAATTCATTTCAACAATAAAATTGAAGTCCTTCCATATTTAGCGTCAGTTGCCAAAATGAAAAACGTGAACGAGTCAACAAATCCACGCCAAAAAAAGTGAAGTTCTGATTTTCAAAATACATAGAGAAAGGGGATGCAAACTATAAATAGCGATAAGCCTATACAAGACAGAAATGGAATGCAATCAAAAATTGGAACTGAAAAAAAAAAAGAAAAAGAAACTAAAACCAGAGGAATCAAACTCAAATTTGACCCATTCTAAACTTAAAAGTGATATTCCGGAAAGCACATCTTCTACATCTACATTATATATGTTGAAGAATAGCCTACAATGATTTTAAAAAAAAAAAACACATAAGAGTAAGCAACATATAGAGAAAGCAGAAAGGAGTTGTTCTATATTACAATTAACTCATTTCAACAATTTTGCAGGCTTAAAACTGAACAACACCAAAGATAAAACTAAAGTTGTTC
This sequence comes from Diospyros lotus, assembly GCF_014633365.1. Taxonomy (NCBI): domain Eukaryota; kingdom Viridiplantae; phylum Streptophyta; class Magnoliopsida; order Ericales; family Ebenaceae; genus Diospyros; species Diospyros lotus. The sequence goes on from NW_026267104.1 coordinate 362,265, forward strand.
TATACTTAAGAGCCAGCTGCAAAAAAATAAAAAAACATGGCAGAAATTATAATTTTCAATATACATAGAGAAAAGAGACAAAGTACAAAAAGTGATAAGCCTATGCAAGGGAAATATAGCCTGTACAAGAGAGAATAGAAATGCATTTAAGAGTTGAACAGAACAAAACAAAACAGAAAAAAGTCAATAAGAACAAGAAAGGAAACAAAGAAAGAATTGGTCAGATTGTGATCCCTCCGCCTCAGAAGCAAGCAGTCAATTGAGTCTTCCAATCATACTGAAACCCTCAATTGCCTCCTGCCTTTCCGGAAGAACAAGCAAAAGGAGAATAGAATTAAAAACAGGTCCAAAAACAATTAGAACAAGAAAGGAAACAAAGAAAGAAAGAAATTAACACCACCTTCTTCTTCAGCCGATTGATGGAATGAAATTGCTCTGACCTTGAAATTCACAGTCCGCAGAAGCATGGTAACATTTGATCAACTCCACCATCAAATTATACCATATCTAAAAAGTGATGCCAAACCTATAAGTCCATACGCATTTGATGAATCCAAGAAATTAATAATTTGACATTAAGAATCAAACCAGGAACATAATCACCTACGGGACGATCCATAATTGGAACCATAGATTGGAATTAATAATTGGGTTCTGCTTTCAAGTATTCAATGTAGTATGCCTCTATGTGCATATAGAGAGGCTTTCTTACAAGTGCAAGAGGCTTCTACATTAAATAGGCTAAGCATATCGCTCTTTATGCCTTGTCACGGTGAACTTCTCGATGGGCATTGCATTTATCATGAAAAAAAAGAAAATATGGGTTTTTTAGCAAATTACTCCAAAATGAAAAGTTACAAGTGAAGCATCCCTGTTGGCATTAAAAGCTTAGATTTGCCAAAATACTTGGAACAAAAAAGAAGTTCAAAAGGAAGCGTGTCTTTAAGAAATCAAAAACCCTATTATGGGAAACCATACCATCCAGCACAGGACGATGGCAAATTAAATTATGGCCTTTGATTGGCTGGAATGAATCATTCAATCAAACTCGTCCCTTTCTTTTGCTTTTCCCTGGCCACTGTTCAGGTTTGATAAACTTCAACAGGGAAAGACACCCACAAAGAGAAAGAAAATATAATCCAATTTGATGGGAGAAAAGAAAACCTATACCATTGGGAATGGATTTCTGCAGGCTCTCTGTAACTGTTCCAGCCACTGTGAACCTGGGCCAAACAGTACTTCAGGCCAGCCACCAGGTCCCACTTCTTGCTGCAAATCCTACTAAAACTTATATCGCAGCACAGGAAAAAAAAAATCCATTAGATGTGAGATTTGCCAAAATTAGACAAGAATAGGGCTGTGGGATAACCATAGGGTCATCGATGGGTCAGATAATTGGTCAGATTGTGATCCCTCCACCTCAGTAGCAAGTAGTCAATTGAGTCTTCCAATCATACTGAAACCCTCAATAGTCTCCTTCCTTTCCTGAAAAACAAGCAAAAGGAGAATAGAATTAAAAACAGGTCCAAAAATAATTAGAACAAGAAAGGAAATTTAAAAAGAAACAAAGAAATTAACACCACCTCCTTCAGCTGATCAATTGAACAAAATTGCTTGGACCTCGAACCAGAAACTCTCCTTTCCTTGTTTGATCGGCATTAACCTAGAAAGATATAAAGAGTATAAAGGTAAACAAACAAACAAAAAGCCCACTGAAACTAGAAGGAAACCAAAGCCTACAGCAGATCAAAAGATGGCAGCAAAAACCCTAATATGGCTTGCAAAGACCGCCCAAGAGAGACAGACAGACACAGACAGAACAGATAGCAAGAATCTTATTTGTTTGATCTGGAAAGAACAGAACAGTTTGGCAAAAAATAAGAAAATGAGAAGCTTATAATTATTATACAAGATGTATTTTAAGAGCAATGGCAGGAGACGGTCAAGACAAACTGAAATGAGAAGACGTCTGCCACTGACATCACGGAAACAAAGACTTCCACAGGCTTTCTTTAAATGTTCCGGCCACTGAGCCTGTGGCGCTTGCAGCACTTCTGGCCTGCCACCAGATCCTGCCTCTCGCCGCCAGTTCTCCATCACCAGGAACATAGTGGAGTGGCAATATTGGCAACTTCGCTATATCCATGTTTGTTATTTACCATTTTTTTTTCCACACAAAACAAATCAGTTCAAAACAAAATATAAGCGAACAAAAAGGGTAAAATAAAAGAACAGCCGCTTTTGGATTCTGTTAACTTTTAAACGGAGGTAAGATAACAAGTACAAAGGAATGCAAACCATTCCAGCACAAATGGAAATTGAGGTACACCACCTCAAAGACATTCCCATGCGCACAGATGTCCAGGAAGAAGAATAAATCACCTAACACAGACAGACATTTTTCCAGCAAAAAAGAGAAACAGATCAACCAAAAAGGCTAGATGAGTTATCAGTTTTTTACCCAAAGTGGGATCTACATCACCAGGAATGTCGGTGCCAATCCTGAGAGTTGAAAACAGTAAGAGACACTTTCCAAGGTTGCATGAAACAAGAAAAACACGAGACTACAAAAATTAGTCAAAGAAAAGCTCGCATATGTACTCATGCATGCATCAAACGATCACTTGGATTAATGCATAGGGACCCACCATTACCTAAGAAAACCAACGAACTTGTAAAAATTAATAGTTCGCTATTACGTATCCAAACCAAATAATAGACAGGGCAGAAAACACAAGCAAATGCACACATAGCAATAATGAATTGTTCGCAAACCAAGGTAAAATGCTTGGTCCCATAACAGACATTCATAGAAACAGTTAGAGCAACCGTGCCCACGACATCAACAAATTCTGCAAGCAGTGGGTTAAAATAATCATGAGAGCAAAAATGTAGAATGATAGGCAAGACTAAATAGAGAATGTGAAATGGTACAGTAGAGAGACTTTTAAATGCAAGTAAACGGTACCATGCACATGAATCCATAGATCAACTACCATGTAGCATCAATAATTGCTTTCCCATACCCGTGCACACACAATTAAGCATCTGTTATGAAAAGGAAAAGAGCAACTAAGTGCATTTGCTCACTATTTTTAATCTTTCATGACATGCTAGCACGATTATTATTTATTTGACCTAGAGAAAAGCCTATAGCTTAACAAAAACAGAATAAATAAAGATGCCTATAATTTTATAAGATGCATATGAAGCACAGTTCATAAAGTTGTTTTATTTATTGGGCGTGCACCAGTAGTATCAAGGTCGCAGGATTATTCCTTTCTGCATTATTTACCACAGCTACAAGGCCAGAGATAATGGTACTCTAGAAACTACATGCAGACATGAAACAATTCCATTGTATGTGTTCGTTGTTTGTGATACTGAGGTGATCAACAAATGTTTCACTTGCTCCATCACTTAGTGTTACAAAAGTTGAAGAGCAGGATCTTTCAGCTGAGCATCACAAACAACCAAAGATAGGAAAAACAGTTGGCACTTCTTAGATTTGAAAATTACGGAACATTTCTATAAGCATATCTTAACTACACAACTTTTTTATGAAATACTTACTCTTACTAAAATTAAACTGATCTTTTACCCAGGAATTCAATCATTAGATTCCAAATCTGAAGTTTAATAGCACATAGATTCTTACCTGGAATTCACAGCTATCTTAATGGCTCAAAACTAGTTCTTCAAGAAATTTTAAAGCTTTGTTCAGTAAATTTATTGGGGACCACTAATAAATAAGACGTCACTTCAATAACCAACAGCATAAATGTAAAATAAAAGCCAATAAAACATTCAACTTCAACACAAGTTCATAGCAGTTGTCCATTAAATCATTATTATGGCAAAATCCCAACAGAATATACCTTCCTGGGAAAAGCCAAAGGTTTCCAGTAAGCTTTCAGGGCCTTCTTAATCACACCAGATCCTGACAACCAGTCCCACAGCTACACTGGCATCATTCCCTCACCCTCAGCAACCAACACTCCATCACCAACAACAGTAGCGGCACCATCAGCATCAGCAGCAGACCCATCGACGGCATTCTCAGGCAACTGGCTATGATCACTGGCCAGTGCGTTCACAGACCCATCCTTCTTGGGCTAACCCATAGGGGGGAGAGAGAGAGAGAGTGTGTGTGTGTAAAGGGCACATAAGATCTAAATGTAGAGAATACTCACCATACATCATGCGGAGATCAAAATGATGAATGATAGAAGTGTGACTTCTACAATATTTGCAACAGATAGTACAAACAAAAATCAAATTCTAATACACTTGTGTAATGCAAAGGTATTCTAATAAACTTCAGAATTGATTGGCGCAAAGGGTGTCTAGACGCCTTGTAAGGAGGTTTGAAAAGAGTACTTCGTTTGTGTTGTTCTTTCTACAGCTTTGCATGATTGTATTCTTTACACTTTGTGTTTTTTCTTCTAAAGAAAAAAATGAAAAATGAATATACATTGAAGACCTACTCCTTTACTGTTGAAAGACAAACACATAAAAGTAAATTATAAATTAATTGAAAAGAAAAATATCAGATGTTTATAACAAAACATGAGTGACATACAAACAAATTTGATACAAATTTCATATTTTCCTACCCGCATAAACTATAGATACAAATTTCCCATTCCTGTCAAATGAAAAGCTAAGCTATGATATTTCACTGTCAATAGCAATCAACTTGAAATGCACCAGGAGCATCGCAAAGGAGGTGGCAGTTTTCGCAAATGGATAGCAAGCAGTGCTGAAAAACTTTATGCATGGCTTGGATTTGATGCTTCTGCCAGTTGGATAGGGTACCATCTCTTGATAAGAGTTCCTCAAGCCACCATTAGCAATGTTGCTAGCTTCACACCTACCTCTCCTGCAAGTATCCATAGAAGCTAAATACAGATTGATGGAGATCCAAACACCGAATCAAGATAGCAACCAACAAGCAAAAAGTTAAAAGAGTATAAATGGTGAAGAAACAAATAAAATCTCCTTGAAACTAGATGGAAATCAAAGCCTACCGTAGACATCCAAAGATGGAGGCAAAAACCCTAATATGCTTTTGCAAAGAATGCCAGGGAGAAAGAGAGAGAGAAGCCTGTGATTTATTTGATCTAGAAAGAAGCCTACGGTTTAGGAAAAAATAAGAAAGAAAGAAACCTATCATTTCTTAAGATCCATTTCAAGAACAATTTATTTCCCTTCTAACCACAAAATTTCTAATGTTACAATAGTGGCAGCTTTGATATATTCCTATATTCCATGTTCCTTATTACGCAATTTGCCCCACATAAAACAAATCATTTGAAAATGAAATATAAAAGAACAGAAGGATTAAAATAACAAAATGACCACTCTTGGATTCTGCCAAATAAGTTAACAAGTCCAACTGGAATGAAAATCATGTTCCAGTACCAACGAAAAAGGTTCTACACCACATGCTGCAACAACTGCGCAACATAATGCATTGCTAATTTGATATAAATCACACAATCTAAAAGTACTCCTACAAATTTCTTATGTACAAAATTTAATATAAATTTAAAAATTGTTTTATGTCATTAAAAATTTCCCTTAAGAAAGAAAATTTTGTCAACAAGAAAGCATTCCAAGCAACTCATTAAAAAATTCAGAATTTTTTTTAAAAAAACTAATATTAATCTGAACACTTGACACATTTGATTTCATTCATTTCTCTCACTTTGATAAAAAAACATAGAATCTTTGTGATCTTTTTCGTTCTTTATAACCAGATATTGTGTTATTCTCACTTTACAGACAATATGGGAGTTAGGATCAAATCATGCCTCGTATCTTAAGGTAACAGCGCCGAAGGAACTATCTGGTCACAAATCAACAAAAGAACCTGGATCACTAGCAGAGAGAACACAGGTGGCTCGACCACTCTGTTTTGAGTAACTTAACCATCTTTACAGTGCCCTACAAAATAAAAAATGTAGCATCTCATATAAGATCACCAATTTCTATGACATAACCAGTAATGGAAAACAGCCACTAAACTAAACAACCTCTTTATCTTGTCCAGGCTGTACAGTGAACGCACAAAGGCGGGGTGAGCTTTCCTCCAGCTGTGCTGATAGAAAAGTCCCCTACACCAAAAGAAATTTTAGGGGCAAGAGAAAAGGTCAACAAGACGGAAGATTAAGTATCGAAACAAAATCTTTTAAGGTGAATGCCTGTTCAACAAGAGAAGGAATTTCAAGAAAAAGGATTCATGTAGAACGGGACGTCGTAATTAACCCCGACCCTATCAACCATGCAGAACCAACGGAAAATCAAGCAGCGAAAGAAGACCAATGCAAAAGTCAGAACAAACATGTGGATAACCAAGATACCCGCTAATATTTCTCTCTCAATTTCCACAGGCTTTCTTGAACCGTTCCGGCCACTGTGCATGTGGCGCTCAAAGTACTTCTGCCCGGCCACCAGATCCCCCTCTTCGTCGCCGTATCCATGCCAGCTCTTCCTCTTTGGTTAGCCTAGACAACCGACGAATTGGATTGACCTCTTCAGAAGCAAGTGGCCGATCGTTGGCGACCTTCAATCATTCTGAAACCCTAAATTCAATCGTTGGCGACCTTCGTTTGCTGAAGAACACGCAATTGAAAAATACAATTAAAGAAAATTCCGTCCCAAAACAATTACAACAAGAATTGAAAGAAATAAATAAAATTACAACACCTTCTTCTCCTCCTTAGAGCATATCGGGGAGTGTTATTTTGAACTGCTAAATTACTTATTTATAACCTTAAATAGTATTATAGTACTTTTAAAAAATAAATTTGTTCCCATGGTAAGTGTCAAAATAGAAATATCATTAATATTTTAAATTTAAATAATCAATATTTTATAATAAAAGTTGAAATAGACCAATTAAAAATAACGGTTAGAGTTTGTATCTCTTTCTTTTTTTCTTTCCAGATATTGTAAAAATGGCACCCCAAGAGAGTTGTTGTCATTTTACAATCTCATATCCCACGTCCATTGGAGTGGTTAATTTTTAATCTGGAGTGTCATTTTGACGATTATAAAAATGACACCCCAGATGCTACTCTCTATTGAAGATGCTCTTATTCTGCCAATCGATATCAAGGTAATTACTTTCTCACTTGAAAGGAATTCCAAACCCTAACTTCATCTTCTGAGAATTCATAAACCCTAAACCCATAGAGAGAATACATTATATATTATGAGCTGACAGCAGCTATATATATAGGCAAAAGTGTAAACTTCTCTTAATTATGCTTCTTTTTTTTTCTTTTTTTCTTTTTTTTGGGTCTTTTCTGATAGCACCCCTATATTTTTAAAATTATTGTAAGTATCTTACTTTTTCAATATCATTTCAAACTATCCCTCCCTCCCCTACCCTTAAATATTTTTGTTATTATACAGCATTTATTAAAATAAATTAAATAAAATTATATTAAAAAAAATTATAATATTTTTTTGAATCAAAATATAAAATGATGAAGACATGTTTATAAAATATTTTAAAATTTTTATCAAATTATTTGTTAAATTTTTAGAAATAAATTAAGAGACATATAAATCATTTTTTTATCTATCATGTTCAAGATAAATTTATTTGAATGAGAAAGAGATAAATTTATTTGACAAAATTCAAATATGAAGTCATATTATTAAATAAATTTAATAAATATAATAAAAAATATTTTTATATGAAATACATTTTATATCTCACTTTTTTCAACTCGCGTCTTGATTAACAAATTTTAGCTTTAAAAAAATAAATTAATGTTGTTATGTAGTAAAAAAAATATTTTTAAATATAAGTATTTCAAAATATTTTATAAAAAATATCAAATTAACTTTTATTATATTTCTTCTTATACTTGTAATTTTGTTCATTTGTCTATAATTTATATTAATTGTTAATAATTGGCACAATTATTAAATTGAGTGATAAGGGTTATCGGAAAACAACTTAATATTGTTCACATCTTATTGTTAAATAAATAATTAAAAAACCTTTTGAACTAGGAATTGTCAAAAATAATTTTTATTAAAAATAGATAAATGATAATTAACTACGTTAATAAATTTGAAATATGGAGTTCTAAAGACATCATTTACAAATGAATGTGTAAACAGGAAACCTCTTTGGTATGAAGTTATAGTAGAAGATTTAAAAGCAATTCACAAAACTTTATAAAAATAAATAAATTTAAAACACCTTATTTTCCTTATAGTTAATCTTCTTTGGCCAATCAATGCAAATAAATTGCTTATAATCTTAAAAAGAATATAAAATCTTAACATTTTATAAGAGAATCGTAAACTCTTTTATTTGATATAACCGTATAACATAGAAAAACAAGACATATTACTTCCCGATTGCACCTATATATAGACAAAATGGTAAACTTTTCTTAATTGCATTATTTGTTCCTTCTTTTTTTTTATCTTTGATTAATCTCATATGTTTTCAAAATTACTATAAAACACATTACTTTTACTTTTTATTCGAATGAGAACTAGTCGTGAAATAGGGTAAGAAAATGCATAAATCATTTTCCATTTGTATAGGTAGAAAAGCCAAGCCGTGCACTATTAATTGTCTATTTGGGGGATAATTGTCACTTTCCCACATTATGTTCCTCGTGGATATTAAGTTAAAATTTTATTATTAGCGATTAAAAGTTAAAGTTTGTACCTAACTAATTATACTTCTTATTGTATGAAGTGTTATTATGAAGGGTCTTAATCAACTAATTTTTTAACATAAAAGACAAATGGAATTAATGATCAAATCTAACTATAAAAATTAAGTTGGGTAAATTACTAAGAAAATTAGAAGTTTGTTTTAAAATTAAAATGTAGTAAAAATATAATATTTTTGGTAATTTATTTTTAAATAAAATTAATTAAAGGTTATTTTTTTGTAATTTGTTAAGAATTTAAAATATATAACTCTCAATAAAACTATTATACATAGTTTTTTTGCAATATAACTCTTATAGTAATTATTTCATCAAATTTCAATAGAGTAATTGTTGTCAGTTAAAAAAAAAAAAAGGAAATTGGGTATTTGATTTAAATAGTTTATTTTAATAAAAAATATAATTAATAATAAAAAAAATATTCAGATTTAGTATTATGTTTAAGTTGTACAAAAATGGAAATGAAGAAATGATATTTTTTTTAAATATAAGAAATAGAAACATGTATAAAAAATATATAGAAGTTTTTTATAAATATAAAATTATTTAATCAAATATAAACATAAATTATATTATTCATTAAAGCAAATATCAACCCAAGTTATTTTTGTCTCTAATTGGTTGTTTTTACAGCAAAGACAGAATTACTTTCATTTTTAAAGTGGTTATAAAATAAAAATGTAATTTTAAATTTGTTTGTAAAATAACATTGAGATGTTTTAAAAATTATAAAAATGACCTAAAAATATTATTTTTATATTTTTTTGACATTTGAGGGTATAGTTAGGATACTAAAATTTAGTTAAATAAAATTAAAGTCACAATTTCATAAAAAAAAATTCTTTATTTGGCTAAGAAACACTCATTCAATGAGAGCTTTAAAACCAAAAAGAAAACCGCACTTTGCTGGAGCGTTTTTCTTTTGTCACCGAGTTAAATTATTTTGAAAAAATAATATTATTTTAACCAATACTGGAAATTTTAATTTTAAGAGGCCCAGTCCAAATAGACCAAACATGAGGGAGGGTAACGCAATTAAGTAAAACTTTACCCTTTTCGTGTATATATACATTAGGTTAAAACCAAACGAAGACAGAGGGGAGAGTTTTGGGCGGAGAAGACGACGGCGGCGGCGGCGGCGTCGTTGGCGTTGTAATTCTATTCTCCTCTTCATTGTTCTTCAGGGAATGGGAGTAGAGGGTTTAGTGTCAGAATGATTGTTAATGTCCGAGTTGGTACCAAAGAGGAAGAGCTTCCATGGATCCGACGGCGAGAAGTGGGGCCTGGTGGGCGGTCGGAAGTACTTTCAGCGGCACATGAACGGTTGCCGGAACGGTTCAAGAAAGCTTGTGGAAATCCTGACATCTGGAAGCAGCGGTGGTGGAGGTCCGGAGGTAGTGGTTTTAAATGCTATGGGATGGCTATGGCGGACTTCTTCCTGTTTCAGTCTGTCTGGACTGTCCCCTTCCACTGATCTTTTCCTCCCCAACCAGAGGTATAGGTTTCCTTTTTCTCCCATCAGATTGGATTATATTTTCTTTCTTTTTCTCGGTGTTTTTCTCTGTTCAAGTGTTTATCAAACCTGACTAGTGGCCGGGGAAAAGCTAGAGAAAACTATGAATTTGATTGAACGATCCATTCCTGCCCGTCAAAGGCCATAATTTACTTTGCCACTGTCCTGTACTGGATAGCATGGTTTTCCAGATTAGGGTTTGAGAACAATATAGTAGCTCACAAGTTAAGCGTGCCACAAACATTACTGTTCAGCATACTTATTTTCTGTCAAAATTGTTGAGGCTTTTTCTGACAAAAATAACAAATATATGTTGCTTAATACAATTAGTTCTCGATGTTTGTCAATGAATAATCGCCTATTTTTCAACATGCATAACTAAATTTTTGCGGGTACTCCAGTTTCAACATCCCAGGTATCATCATCGGTTCTATGATTAGCCTCTTATGTTGTAATCGATCCGGTGCTTAAGAATTTCCTTAGTAAATTTGGTGTAGAGTTATCTACTCAACTACCAATTAGAGCACATTCACAATCATCTTCATTGGTCAAGTATGTATAAGCCAAATTCATCTAATCTTCGAACTTCTATGCATGGCATTGCTGTTTCTTCTTCTGGTCGACCTCATAATGGTAGGAGTCAATCCATTCATTCTCTTAAGTTTTACATATTGTTTTTGTATAATGTTGTTTTAGCATAAAATTGGCTTGCTTTTGCTAAAGAATAATGTTTCTTACTGTTAAGAATTTTCTCACTTTAATAGCAACTAATCTACATGAACTGATGTTGGGAATTGTTTAACACAAAGTTTCATCAAACATAAGTAAATAAATAAAAAGCATGTATGCATTAGCAAAGTTTTTTAGACACAAGGTTTCGCTGATAATCCCTCCTCATGTTGGCTGCATTCCATGCATGTGGTAACATTGTATTTGTCCATGCTCCATCTACGTGCAACAAGTATTGTGAACAATCCTTCCTTAAACTTCAATCAGTTTGTGCTCATCTTTATCAAATGTTGCCTATTCAGCCACAAAATCAGTGAAAACTTTAGGTGATGTTCTCTTCGTGTTTCAATTTTTAGTCTTGAATTTATTTTCAGTTTTGTGTTTTAAGTGTCTGTTTTGAGATTGCAGAAAATACGTTCTATTTATCATTTTGAAAAATTGTTTCTTAAAATAGAAAATTGGAAAATGCGTTTATTTTGAAATTTTGAGAAAAATTATTTTATGACATTTTATTTAATGAATTTGATTCAAAGGCTTTAAACTGTAATACAAGAGATAACTAATAATCCAACCGTATGTATATAATGCATTGAAATTGCAAAGTGCTTATAAACCATTGAAATTATAGAATACTGGAAATGTCATTGGAAAGGAAAATCAATGGAGAAAAGCCATATTACATATTCAGTTTAGTATTCAAACCAAGCAAAACAAAAAAATTTACATACATATTCTGATTCCCCTTCATTACTATTTCACAAGCCATATTACATCAAGCTTATAAACCATCAAATTAAACCCTAATTCCAAAATTGAAACCAAACCCCAAATCTGAAACCTTGAAGAGGAGGAGTTGCAGGAGGAAGAAATCGTAGAAGGAAGAAATGACTTGTGAAGGCGAGGCGAGGCCACGATTCTAACGATGGTGGTGGCTGGAGGTGGACGACAATGGTCTGAGGCGGTGGATCTGGGTTGTCGGTCGTGATGCAAGGGAAGTGACGGGGGGCGGTTGACGGCGGCAGTTTGGCGGATCTGTGTTGTCGGTTGTGATGCTCGGCCGTTCGGTGGTCAAATGACAGGGGCGATTGACGGCGGTGATAGTGGTGGCAAGTGCAGTCAATGGCTGAGCCTTGAAAAGAAGAGAAAAGAGAAGAGAGGAATAAGAAAAGAAAGAAGGGAGAAGGAAGAGTCGAACTTGGATTCCAGTCTTCGGGAGGATGGAGAGCGTTATCTGCGTTTTGGATTCAAAGAGTGTTTTGGCTAGAAACAATCAAAATGTGATTTCAGTGTTTTGAGTTTTGTGTGTGTGTATATATATATATATTTGTGTTTTGGAAAATGCATTTTTGAAAATGAGTAAATAAACGCGTTTTGAGTGTTTTGAAAAACTAAAAACCAAAAATGACCTAAAAATAATAAAGAGAACAAGGTCTTAGTTTTTAAAGCTGATTGTGGTTTATAATGGACGTCAAATTCACCCATCTTAATAGCCCATGTAAGGATATGTCCAAATCTCAAATCTCATGTCACTCTCAAGTCTCAACCATTTTTCAAACAAATTTTCCCTATCCCAAAATCCTCTCTTAATGTCTTTTTGAGCAAAAGCTAAAGTTGCTCCTAAAAATACTGTTATTATACCTATCAAAGAGATTAAATGCATTATATAAGGAATGTATAACTATTAAAAGAGGAAGAAGCTGGGCTACAAGAAAAATTCCCCCAGAAATGCCTATGATCGAGTAAATATCTCTACGAACGAATGGATCGGATCGACTTGGAAAATGGAAAGATTTGTACAAGTTATATTTTTCGTCACCACTTTGTGGAAAATCTTTAGGCATGAATATGTTAGATACCTAGGGCGTATTACGGTTTTCCACCAAGGGGGTGGATCGAAGCAATTGCAGCGAAGAATTCCATCTGAAACGAAGCACTTCATCTATGGGCAACAACCCATCGACTCACATCGCCTTTCCCAAAATCTGTAGTGTTTTGCGATTTGAGTGAGTTTACAGGATCAGTTCGACCAATCACTTGGGTCTCTCAATCAGGTGGTGCACATCTTCATCAATGGGTAAACCAGTTGATCTTCATCTATTCTTTGTTTGCACTGACCTCTAGGTCTACAATAGCAACCTTTATTTGGATTTTGTTTGTATAGTATTGTTATTGCTCTGTTGTAGGTATTCTGTGTGTTCTTCATTTACTCGAGCAGATTGGGGTTAAGGTTTACATCGTATGTTTTCTTTTTTCCTTTTATTCACTTTTTATAATACTGACTGTATTCATACGTTAGGACAGGGAAGAAAGCAAAGCCATTTTATATCCTTTGGAAACTCAACTTTGGTGAGGGTTGTGGGTTTGATTTTCAGATGAAATGATTTCTTTTCTTTCTTTTGTTTTTCTGCATTCTATTATAGAAATGGGGATCGGTTACTTTTTTTTTTGTGGGTATTGTCCATCATTTCAAAAAATTGATTCAGAAACTGATTTAAAAAGGCTAATGTCATGGGAAGACCCATGCAGATTTTTGTATTTCAGTTAAAATTGCTAAATCAACTGAGAAATATTTGTTCTGACTTTTGCATAGGTGTTCTTTCGCTGCTTGATTTTTCATGGGTTCTGCTCAGTTTATTGTGATTCGGATTGGGTTTCTGAAATTGTTTATATGAGATTTCTGTGTTCTGCAGCAAATTTCAGCATTCTCTTGCTCATTAAATCTGAAACAGCTTTTCAGTGATGGGGCTTTATGTTCTTATCTTGGATTCTTTATATACTTGTATATATTCTAAAAGAATATTTTGAAGATATTTTCTGGACAGGATACGTTTTTGGTAACAGAAACAAGTATATAAAAATTATTTAGCACAATTTTTCTGAACTTTTATATTTATGTACTTTTTAGTTGTTACATACCATTTTGAAGGCCTTAAGAACTGAACAGAGATTGGCCACATCTTAGATGTATGTGTGAGAATATTAGATTGAGGTGATACAATGGATCTGGGATCATGGACATCTTTCGGAGAATTAACTTAATGCATTGATCTCCTACTAAAAAAAAATCTACTTGGACTGAAAACTTCAAATTATAGGCAGGATGCAGCTGGCCTTGTAATCAAACAAGAGTTCATGTAAAATAACAACAATTTGTTTAGCTGTGAACTAAGGAATAATGTTTACTAGTAAATGCAGAACATGTCCTCAGATGATCATTTTTAAGATGACAATCAGATCAAATTTGAAATAGGTGCATCTCGTTTCAGGTTTTTTAGAGTTCAACTATTAATTGCATTCCATTTCTCTCTTGTATAGGCTATCTTTCTCTTGCTAGGCTTATCGCTATTTAATATTTATACTTTGCTTCTCCTTTCTCTATATATATCGAAAATTATAATTTCACTCTTTCAGCATGGATTTGTTGACTTGCAACCTTTCTCCTTTTATTGGAAATGGGTTAATTGTTTTATTAGCTTTTATTTTACTTTCATGCTATTTGTTACTGAATTTAACACTTAATTTTAGCCTTTAGTTGTGTTATGGCCCTTGACCTACTAAAGCAGAGTACTTGTAAGATAAATTGGAATTATTGTCCGATCTAATTTGTATTAATTTGTGGATAGGAAAACAAGTTGCTTCTTGTTGACCAATTTTTCTTTCTTTAGCTTATAGTTCCTTTTGGGCAATTTTTAATTGACAACAACGTGGAACAAGTTTTACTTTTAATGACTTAAAACAATTTTTAAATTTGTATTGAATTCTATACGTAAGAAATTCGTAGGAGTACTTTTAGATAGTGTGATTTACACCAACATATTCTGTTGCAAAATTTTTGAGGCATGTGATGTACCAAATTTCCGTTTGTAATTCCATTCCAGTTATACTCTTTATCATACTTCCATTTACAACAGAATCCAAAAGTGGTTGTTTTATTACTTTACTCTTTTTATTCTTTATATTTCTTTTAAGGTGATTTTTTTTATTGGGAACAAAATGAGAAATAAGGAACATGGAATATAGAAATATATCAAAGTTGCCAATATTGCAAGCCTACAATTTTTGTGTCTAGAAGGGAAATAAATTGTTCTTGAAATGGATCTTATGAAATGATGGGATTCTTTCTTTCTTCTTTTTGGCTAAACCATGGGCTTATTTATAGGTCAAGTAAATAAGGCTCTCTCTCTCTCTCTCTATGGTTGATTTTGCCTCCATCTTTGGATTTCTTCTATAGGCTTTGATTTCAATCTAGTTTCTAGGGGAATTTTGTTCGTTTCTTTACCTTTTTATGCTCTTTAATTCTTTGGTTGTTGACATATGCCTTGATACGTTGTTGGATATCGACAATCTATATTTAGCAGCTATGGATACTTGCAGGGGCATGAAGCTGGCTTCAACACTAATGGTGGCTTGACGAACCCCAAGCAAGAAATAGAGCCCTTTCCAACTGGAATAGGGAGCAATCCAAAGTCAAACCCAAAGTTTTTCAGTAGAGCTGTCCTGTCCATTCGGGTTAAACTGCCACTTCCTTCATTATGTTCCTGGTGGATATAAAGCAGCTGCTACTTACACTCAGATCCCAGAGTTGGTGTCTAATTCTTCAGTGGCCATGAATGGAATATTTGTATCTATACTTTATGTGGGTAGGAAAATATGAAATTCTTATCAAATTTATTTGTAGGTGACTCATTAGCTCAAGCATACGTGATTTGTATTTTCAATTTATTTTATAATGTTAATTGCATTTGTTCAGATTATTACCCTTCTTTTATATAGAATCTTCTTCCACCCTCTTTCAAGGTTGGGCTAACCCTCTTGACTGTTAATTTCGATGTTGTGATTAATTTTGAAAAGTTTTTTTTTTTTTTTTGTAAATAAGAATATATCGATAAAAACCCTAAAGGGTAAACATCGTTAGCTAGTCTAGTGGAGCCTGTTTTTGCTGTCTTTGTTGTTTCTTTCTTTTCTTTTCTTTTTTTTGTTGTTTCAAGCACTGTTTGGTATTGTTTTGCATATGATTTTTAAATTTAAATCCAAGAACATGGATTTGTTTTCTCATATAAAATCCTAGGCCCATCTTATTAACCCAAGCTAACATCACACTTGAAAGTAAAAGTGTGTTAATTAGTAATCTTGAAATAAGTCATAAAGATTTGTACATGCTTATCTCGAGACATTTGAACCCAAATAATAAAGACAGTTACTATTATTATTAAAATAACTAATGTGAATCCGTGATACACCAAAGAGTTTAATTTAAAAATAAATAAATAAATTTATTATTTTAAATAATTTTAACAAAATTAATAATTATATTTTTTTAATTTTTAATTATTTATTAAAATTTAAGTTTAATTAATTATTCGCTATTCAATATATTAATGAAAAATACTTTTAATTCAATGTATTGTCATTTAATGTGTTAAAGAATAATTAATATATTAAGTAGATCATTTGATAAAATACTTATAAAATTTTTTACATTCGTTATTTTTTATTTATTATATTATAATTATAAATATAAATTAAAGCTCTTAAATATGATTAAAAATATGTTTTTTCAATAATAATAAAATTTTAAAAAGATGAATTTTGATTTCTTCCATAATCTTAAAAATGTGATACTTTAAATATTAATTAGCATTGAAAAATCTTAGTATTTGACAACCTTAAATAATTTTTTATGAATTTGTTAAAATATCATATTTTCAAGACTATAATATAATTATTAAAGTAATTAATAATTAATTTATCATTATCTTTGATTTAATGCAAGTTTTTGAGGAAAAAAATTCACCATTGATTGATTGACACTTGGCAAAATACTTTGTTTGACTATCATATTTTAATATTATATAAATATATATAGAATAAAGATATAAAGATAATATTTTAAATAAATGAACGATTTTCTATAACTTAATTAATAGTTTAAGTTGTCTATTAATATATCTCATAAAATCCATGTAAATTTAATACAAATTTTAGAGACAAAAAATAGTTTGGCAGATTTTTGGAGGGAACAAAAATTTGCAAACTATTATATTTTAATATAATATATATTATATATTATTATATTATAGAAAGATAAGATTTTATTTAATGAATAGTTTTCTGTAACTTAGTTAATACTTTAAATGTCTATTCATATTTCTCATAAATAGTATTTATTTTTGATTGATTTATTTATTAATTAATTAAATATTTAATATTCACATAAGAATGTATTGAAAATTTCATAATTAGCACTGAAAAATTCGTGTATTTAAAATTCATTATTAATTTTACAATAATTAGTACATATTATTTCAAAACAATTGAAAGATTTAAATTATTAATATAAATTACAAAATATAAATTATTAATGCAATAAGTACTAAATGCAAATTATTAATACAAATTTTGGGAGAAAATTTTATTACCACTTATTATTTCAAAGTAATTGAAAGATTTAAATTATTAATGTAAATTACAAATTGTAAATTATTAATGCAATAAGTATTAATTGCAAATTATTAATGCAAGTTTTGGGGAAAAAAAGAAATTTTTCAAGATTAACCTGCTTTTATATATATAAATTTTTTTGTCAATTACTAGAGAGGAATAAATATTTTTTAGGTAACTACTCAAAATCATAAAAATATTTTCGAATTTTATGTAGAATAGAGATTGGAATCAAGCCAAAGCCTAGCTATCTTCTATCCAACTTCTCTATTATCTTTGCTTTCTTCCATCAATGTCTCCACCTCCCCTCTTGGCAGACCCACTGTCAGTCTCACAGCACCACCTCTTGGCTCATCCTGGGGCTGCCTCCTAGTCCTCAGTCGGCCGGAAATCGGCTGCCGGCCGGAGCAACATAAGCGCCTCTCCAGCCTTTCTTCTGTGCGATCATCTTGGGCAGTTTCAGTTGCAGAAGAAAGTAGAGGTTCCCTGGCCAAACCATGATCTGGGTAGTGATTAACAACCTCAAATGCCTTCACTGGAACACTTAGCTTGATTGTCTGCCCGTCCATCTTCATCACCTTGGCATTCTTCTTTCCCTGCTAAGATGTTTCCCATGGCGAAACCACGCCCCCTTTCTTGTTAAATCCACTGCTTAAATACCGGGTATTCTGCCATTTTTGGATCTTCCTTGATTTAACATGTCAAGATAATGATTATTAAATTGCACATGAATGGATAGTGTCCTGGGATTAAGACTAATTATATTCCCTCATCAATAATAGACAGCTAGCTGTAAGACTTCAATTATTGGATGTGATCCACATAAATATGAGCAAGGTTTCTGCCATTGTTTTAAACAACTGTTTCTTGAGACCTGATATTCTGTTCCTGATAATGATAGTGGAATTATGAATTTAAATGAATCTTATGGCCACAACCACAAGTTTTAATCAAACTATAGTTACAAATTCACTTTACGCCTTTGTGGTACAACATCTATATTTACAAACAAGCAAAATACAACAATTGCTCTTAATTAATCATTTCATTAAATAAGATGAACCATATGGATGAAAATAGATATAATATAATAGATATATAAATCGAGCAAAGTTGCAGAGTGGAAGAACTCTTAATTCTTAATATTTAATTAAAGCCCTTTCAGGCCGTAAAGAGTAGAGTACTCTCTTTAATTTATCACTTCACACAACATCAAAGAAAAGGAAAGATGATTAATTCGAAAAATATAGGACAATTAGTTGGGCTATAATCAACCATAAGAATTAGAGACCCTAAACTGGGTTTCCAGAAAATCAGCAAAACTAATGAAGGAATTAATTAGATTAATTTTGAGCATTAATAGGCAAATCAACCAGCAAAAAGAAAAAGAATGTTATTAATTGTCAGGCATGCATGCATATGTATGTCTTAAAACAGCATGTAATCAACCTCTCATAATGGAATTTTTTTTACCTAAATTCAGCTTGAACAACAGTATAAGTTATCCATGGATCTCCTTCTCTAGATTAATGTTTCCATCGAGGCCCCAAAGTCTTACGTGATCCTGATCAGATCATGGTTCTAATTTCCATGTTTCTCTGCAAGATTCAGTGCAAAAATTCATGATGGAACCAGCAAGATTCCAGGGCATCATAATTAAAACGAAAGTTCACCTAAACTTTGTAAGAAGTCTCCGGTTGAATGGTAGATAAACCTAGATCTCTCTCTCTCTCTCTCTCTGTGAATTTTATCCAGAGGGGTTGGTGGTAGTTGGAAGCTTGAATCACATGCAAGTATGCAACTACTAAGCAACAGAGAACTGTAGGGGAAGATATCTTATCCCAAAGACCAAGTAAATGAAAGATCAGATTGAAACCCAAAAAGAAAATTTTGACTGTTTGGTTGCAGATAGGGTTTCTGTTGCATTAAACTTGCATGTAGTTTATGACCAATCCCAAGTTTTCTTCCCATAATATCTAGTCATTTTCCTTTTGCAAGACATAGTAATTATTTAAAAACAGCAATGGTTTGATTAATCACTACTTCTAGCCATAATTATTAATTAGATTAGGTTTTCCATTGACGATACCAAAGTAGGATCGATAGATATGATCACATTAATTCTGAGCTCTTAAAGATGCACTCATCCATTTGCTTTAGCTTTGCAAATTCACTTCCAGTTAATTAGTTGATTAATAAGAGCTCATTGCAATTCTCACTGATTATTAATTAAGAAAACTTGAGGTTGCAGAACTTTAGGTTAATTTTTCAATTAATTAGATCTTAAACACTTTCAGAGAATTCTGTTTAATTTTCATTTCTTCCCTAGATATGCCATATGGCTTGATTTTATTCGTGCAAATAAATAGAAACCTCACTTCAAATACTAATTAAGAATATTAATTATCTGCTTGAAGAAGCCCTGACTGATCATTTCTTCCAATTCTTGGTAAACACCCAAGAAAATATTAATCATCTTCCCCATTTCTGATTAGAAAACATAGCATAAGACCATAAGAAAATGAACACCCCGAAACAATATTAATCGTAATATGAAGGTTTCATTGGTTCAAAACGCATTAATTTTCACAAACACTTCTGTTACAAGATGAGGAAGCAGGAGCTAGAATTTTTTTTTTTACATTTATAGTGAGTTGATATCAGCAATAAAATTACGATAAAGACTAATAAAACATCCAGTCTTCGTCATAATTGGCCTGATATTTTCTTCTTTGTAATGATACAATTAGATGGTGTCAATTAATGGACAAACTGAGATTAAGGTTCACATCAGGCAACTCAGATATTGGTTTATGGTTGTCATGAGCAGAAGTTGCAGCATCAGAGAACTTATCCCCTCTTTCGTGCGAGACGACAGGTTGAAGATGAACAACAGTCGACTGCCTTAGGCGATGCTTATCTGGGTCGATGCCTTTGCTCATTAACTTCTTCCTGAGATGAGAATTCCAGTAGTTTTTCACCTCATTATCAGTTCGACCAGGCAGTCTTCCAGCTATCAGTGACCACCTAATGTAAGCACATCACGTATAGTTATTTACAATATGTTAATCAATATGCATATATATAGAACTAACTGATTTCTTATAATTTTAAGGTTTTCTTGTTTATATATAAAGATATATCCTTTAAGGCATCACTGGATTTCTATTGCCAGTTGAAAATCAGTGGCATGGCAAAGGATTAATGGCTGTTCCATTTGGAATTCTAAATATTTTGAGAGAGAGGAATTAAGCACACAGTAGTCTTTACCGGTTTCCTAAGAGAGCATGGAGCTTGACGATTAGGTCTTCTTCATCTTCACCAAAGTTGCCTCTTTTTAGGTCTGGCCTCAAGTAATTTATCCATCTCAACCGACAACTCTTGCCACATCGAACCAACCCTAATCGAATTAATCAGAACCAAGCAAGAAAAAATGTGTCACCAAAGATTCAACACGAACCTTGTTTATTTCATAAACTGCAACTGATCATCAAAAGTTGGTGATAAAAATAATCATTAAGCGTCTGACCTGCAGCCTTGGGAAGCAATCGCCAGTTACCCTCGCCATGCTTTTCGATGTAATCGATGAGCTTCTGGTCTTCTTGCCTGGACCATGCTCCTTTGTTAACATCTTGCTTGTCACAACAAGGTTTTCTCATCTCCGTACAAGAGTAATTTATGTTACATATACACATATATGTATGTGTGTGTGTGTGCGCACAAACACAGCAAATTTTCTGCGAGAGGGAGAGAGAAAGAGTCTTGCTAGGGCTAGAGAGAAGAGCTTAGGTGAGGGAAGAACTAAATAGCACAACGGTGTGGTGTATTCATTCAACAAGAGGTTTGACTTGGACTGGTGGTTTCTCTTGGAAATCTATGGGTTGGCTGATGATGGATAGAGACTTGCTACTGGGAGACGACATATATATATATACTACTC
The DNA here is from genome assembly GCF_014633365.1 of Diospyros lotus. Taxonomy (NCBI): domain Eukaryota; kingdom Viridiplantae; phylum Streptophyta; class Magnoliopsida; order Ericales; family Ebenaceae; genus Diospyros; species Diospyros lotus. The sequence goes on from NW_026267104.1 coordinate 383,599, forward strand.
TTCAAACTGAACTATTAATTATTACACACTTTGCAAAGATTTTTTTCACCTTTTGAGTACTTTGAATTCATATTGTAATCAGTTTGGATTTAGTTTTTAGGATGATTGATTTTCGAAATGAATATATACATTGTTTGTACGTATATAATTGCAGTTTCGACAAATCAAAGTTTATTAGTGAGTTTAAACCTTATCCGAGTCAAACTCCTATCTAAATTTTTTGTGAGCATACATCTGAAAAATAAAGAGTGCAAATTCTGTCAATAGCAAACAAATAATTAACCTATGCACGCATGCATGCATGCATGGTTACAGAGGCTTGGCCAAAGCAATAATGGTTCTTATATGTCAGGAAAATATATATATATATATATATGAATTCGATTAGTACTATGAGGGCATGTTTTGTTGATAGAAGAAGGTATAATAAGGTATAATTTTTTGAGAAACAATCTCCCAGGAGATGGTATGTATTGCTAAACCAAGTAAACTAATTTGATTCTTTTTTCCAGATTTGGTAATCTTGAGATGATTTCTTAAATAGATGTTAAATACATACATATATATATATAGTTATCTATGTGATACAAGAATAGGTGGATATATCATATATATATATATATCTGTGTGTGTGTGTGTGTTTATATAAAACATAAGCATATTCATATAATATATATATATACACATATGCTATTATATTTATGCAAAATTACTTTTGATGTAATTAATTAATAATTATGATATACCCATCAAAAAAATTAATTTAAATATTCAAATTTTAGATTATATCAAAATTAATTGTTATATATATAGTCTATTAATTTTAGATTATGTAATTACTATAATATTATTTTCTCTTCCTTAAATATAACATGTAACAATTAATATATCTAATAATAAATACCTCATTTTTACATACACTAAAATATTATACATGCATGCATATATACAAGAGTGAGAGGGGATAGAATGAGAGATGAAAAGGGTTCTTATTCGGGAAAGATAATATATATAGATATAAAAATGGTCGAAAGATTATTTATCTATTTCTTTTAAAATTAATCATGATGTATAATAGTTTTTAATCTCAAAGGTCTTGTCTTCTATGCTAATGACACGTGTCCTTTATTAAGAAAGTGTCGTTGGTCATGGTCTTCAAAATAATTCAAAAATCATAAATTAATTATTCAAAGATCATGTCATGAAGAATATTTTAAAAGAAATTAGATATTGACCATTCTAAATTGAGCTATATAAAGCACTAATCTCTCCAAAAGATAAAACATACTTATTGCTTTATTCTTTTTGCTCGCCTCTAAAGAACCAAATGCTAAACCGATCGTCAAATAATACTCTAAGAAATAGAAATTATATTTTGCGGGAGTTAAACCTGTGATCTTTTGAATTTTAATTACCAAATCACAACAATATCTTTCAAGCCCAATTGACAATATCATAAGAAAAACAAAAAAAAAGAAGAAGATGGGAGCCCATAATATAAAACAGAAATTAGCATTTGCATTTGATCATCATAGCCTTAAATAATCTCTCCTCCAACATATTAACACGGTACTGTCAACTATACATCGTACCTGTCAATATAATCTACATATATATACACGCACCAAACTGGTAACTATGTCAATCGGATAAGCCAATAAATGAATATTTGGTGCAATCACATGCTTTCAAGGGTCAGACTTGACCGTTAGATTCATATCTTCTATTCGTTAATTTCTCCGTTTGCAGTGTCTGTGAATCCACCGTACCTCCAGGTCTTGACTGGACACATGGCATCATCTCACAGGTCACCACAGCCATGTTTCCTTGCAATAAGACCCCAAACTACGTGGTACCAATGCTAACTAGTCAATTGCTCATTCCTATTGTAGCACAAAAGAAAGAAATTAAGAGAGAAAGAGTAGGAACAGGCGAAGTGGGTGGACCGGTATTATCGACCCCATTTGTGGTAGCTCCATGGATTGTCTTCAACCGATCAAATACTTTTCGATTTTGTTACGTTACTCGTGTTAGACAAGATAACATTTGTTTGATAAAAAAAAATTGAGAGAGAGAAAGGGGTGGGACAT